>NW_027592863.1:0-44000 GCF_964213995.1 Mustelus asterias
CTCCCCACACCCCCTTTCCCTCTCCCCCCCACACCCCCCTTTTCCTTTCCCCCCACACCCCCCTTTCCCTCTCCCCCCACACCCCCCTTTCCCTCTCACCCCCTCACCCCCCCTTTCCCTCTCCACCCACATCCCCCTTTCCCTCTCCCCCCCACCACCCCCCTTTCCCTTTCCCCCCCACACCCCCCTTTCCCTCCCCCCGACACCCTCCTTTCCCTCTCCCCCCACAACCCCCTTTCCCCCTCCCCCCACACCCCCTTTCCCTCTCCCCCCCAAACCCCCCTTTCCCTCTCCCCCCACACACCCCTCTCCCTCTCCCCTCACACCCCCCTTTCCCTCTCGCCCCCCCACACCCCCCTTTCCCTCTCCCCCCACACCCCCCATCCACTCTCCCCCCACGCCCCCCTTTCCCTCTCATCCCCACACCCCCTTTCCCTCTCCCCACCACACCCCCCTTTCCCTCTTCCCCCACACCCCCCTTTCCCTCTCCCCCCCACACCCCCCTTTCCCTCTCCCCCCACACCCACCTTTCCCTCTCATGTCAACATCCTTCTTTCCCTTCACATAACGACTCCACCTTGACACCCCCCTGTCACACTGCAACCCCTACACACCTCCCGCTCGAGGAAATGATGCAGTGTGAAGGGACATGGGGACAATGGACACATTTGAAAAGGAGTGGATCGCTAGTATCTGAAATGTAGAGACTGATCATCAGCCGAAGCAGATTCAATCCAGAATTTCAAGGGGAAATGGGAAGCTGAAGGGTAAATATGTTCAGGGTTACGAGATGAGAGACACATCAAATGAGCCATGATCTTATGGACTGGATGACCAGTCTCGAGGGGCTGAATGATCTCCTGCAGGGACGTACCCTTTTCCGCCCCCTCCCCCACTTCGCCCACCCCCACGACTGTCCTTCCAAGTGAATGTTTGCTGGATGAGTGCAGGGGTAGAATCCTGTGTCTAATTGGTGCTGTATCTGACCTGAGAGAGATGTATAAACACAGTGTAGAGTGAGGTGCATTCTGTATGCAATCGCTCATTCCACACAACCCCTCACTCCCAGCCCCCAAACATCAACACCAATCTTCTTATCACTACCCACACAATTACATCACTAAATTCATTTTATTATCAATATATATCCAGGTAGATGTCTGACCTCAGTCCCAGTGTCATTACCCACCAGGTGCATCACCGACTTCATTCTTAATATCCACAGACAAACCAATGCACCACTCACCTCACTCTCGCTGCTTAGTCCTTGTAACCTCCACATTACAACATCGATTAAGGACAACACAGCAAAAGTGTAACACAAACTGTCTCAAACACTGTCTGACACACATCTACTATCTTTATTTTAAATCCCGCCGGGTACTTGTCATCATATGACACAGGCTGAAGGTGTGTGGGGGAAAGTTTAGAGGAGATGTGCGATGCAGGTTTTTTACACAGAAGGTGGTGAATGTCTGGAACGCGTTGCCCGGGGAGGTGGTGGGAGCAGGTACAATAGCGGCATTTAAGGGGCAACTAGACAAGTACATGGATAGGATGGGAATGGAAGGATACGGACTCTGTCTTGAACCGGTTGAAATAGCAGAGGTACTCAATGAATACTTTGCTTCAGTATTCACAGTGGAAAAGGATCTTGGTCGTTGCAGTGCAGACTTGCAGTGGACTGAGAAGATTGAGCATGTGGGCATTAGGAAAGAGGATGTGTTGGAGCTGTTGAAAAACACCAAGTTAGATAAATCGCCGGGACCGGATGGGAGGTACCCCAGGTTACTGTGGGAGGCGAGGGAAGAGATTGCTGATCCTCTGGCGATTCTCTTTGCGTCGTCATTGGAGACAGGAGAGGTTCCGGAGGATTGGAGGATGGCGAATGTGGTTCCGTTATTCAAGAAAGGGAAAAGAGATAGCCCAGGAAATTATAGACCGGTGAGTCTAACCTCTGTGGTAGGTAAGTTGATGGAGAAGATCCTGAGAGGCAGGATTTATGAACATTTGGAAAGGAATAGTATGATCAGAAGTAGCCAGCACGGCTTTGCCCGAGGCAGATCATGCCTTACGAGTCTGATTGAGTTTTTTGAAGATGTGACTAGACTCTTAGACGGGGAAGAGGGGTAGATGTGGTTTATGTGGATTTCAGTAAGGCGTTTGATAAGGTGCCCCATGCAAGGGTTATGGAGAAAGTGAAGGGGCATGGGATAGAAGGGGACATTGCTTTGTGGATTCAGAACTGGCTTGCCCACAGAAGGCAAAGAGTGCTTGTAGTTGGGTCTTTTTCAGAGTGGAGGTCGCTCATCAGTGGGGTGCCCCAGGGATCTGTTCTGGGACCCTTGCTCTTCGTGATTTTTATAAATGACCTGGATGAGGAAGTGGAAGGATGGGTTGGCAAGTTTGCTGATGACACAAGATTTGGAGGTGTTGTGGATAGTGTAGAGGGATGTCAGCAGTTGCAACGAGACATAGATAAGATGCAAGAGTGGGTGGAGAAGTGGCAGATGGACTTCAACCCAGATAAGTGTGTGATGGTTCATTTTGGCAGGTCGAATAGGATGGAAGAATATAATATTGAGGGTAAGACGCTTGGCAGTGTGGAAGAACAGAGGGATCTTGGGGTCCGAGTTCATAGGACGCTCAAAGCGGCTTCGCAGGTCGAGGCTGTGGTTAAGAAGGCGTATGGAATACTGGCCTTCATCAATCGACTGCTCAGGGAGACGAGAGATGAAATTGCTGGACCTCTGACGGAAATCTTTGTCACTTCTTTGGACACGGGTGAGGTCCCTGAGGATTGGAGGATAGCTAATGTGGTCCCGTTGTTTAAGAAGGGTAGCAGGGATAACCCAGGAAATTATAGGCCGGTGAGCTTGACGTCCGTGGTAGGGAAGTTGTTGGAGAGGATTCTTAGAGACAGGGTATATGTGCATTTAGAACGGAACAATCTCATTAGTGACAGACAGCATGGTTTTGTAAGAGGGAGGTCGTGCCTTACAAATTTGGTGGAGTTTTTTGAGGAAGTGACAAAAACGGTTGATGAAGGAAGGGCCGTGGATGTCGTCTACATGGATTTCAGTCAGGCATTTGACAAAGTCCCACATGGCAGGTTGGTTAAGAAGGTTAAGGCTCATGGGATACAAGGAGAAGTGGCTAGATGGGTGGAAAACTGGCTTGGCCATAGGAGACAGAGGGTAGTGGTCGAAGGGTCTTTTTCCGGCTGGAGGTCTGTGACCAGTGGTGTTCCGCAGGGCTCTGTACTGGGGCCTCTTCTATTTGTGATATATATAAATGATTTGGAAGAAGGTGTAACTGGTGTAATCAGCAAGTTTGCGGATGACACGAAGATGGCTGGACTTGCGGATAGCGAAGAGCATTGTCGGGCAATGCAGCAGGATATAGATAGGCTGGAAAATTGGGCGGAGAAGTGGCAGATGGAGTTTAATCCGGATAAATGCGAAGTGATGCATTTTGGAATAAATAATGTAGGGAGGAGTTATACAATAAATGGCAGAGTCATCAGGAGTATAGAAACACAGAGTGACCGAGGTGTGCAAGTCCACAAATCCTTGAAGGTGGCAACACAGGTGGAGAAGGTGGTGAAGAAGGCATATGGTATGCTTGCCTTTATAGGACGGGGTATAGAGTATAAAAGCTGGAATATGATGATGCAGCTGTATAGAACGCTAGTTAGGCCACATTTGGAGTACTGCGTCCAGTCTGGTCGCCGCACTACCAGAAGGACGTGGAGGCGTTAGAGAGAGTGCAGAGAAGGTTTACCAGGATGTTGCCTGGTATGGAAGGTCTTAGCTATGAGGAGAGATTGGGTAGACTGGGGTTGTTCTCCCGGGAAAGACGGAGAATGAGGGGAGATCTAATAGAGGTGTACAAGATTATGAAGGGGATAGATAGGGTGAACAGTGGGAAGCTTTTTCCCAGGTCGGAGGTGACGATCACGAGGGGTCACGGGCTCAGGCTGAGAGGGGCGAAGTATAACTCAGATATTAGAGGGATGTTTTTTACACAGAGGGTGGTGGGGGTCTGGAATGCGCTGCCAAGTAGGGTGGTGGAGGCAGGCACGCTGACATCGTTTAAGACTTACCTGGATAGTCACATGAGCAGCCTGGGAATGGAGGGATACAAACGATTGGTCTAGTTGGACCAAGGAGCGGCACAGGCTTGGAGGGCCGAAGGGCCTGTTTCCTGTGCTGTACTGTTCTTTGTTCTTTGAGTTTAGAAATCGGGAGATAATGCTGCAGCTGTATCGGACCCTGGTCAGACCCCACCTGGAGTACTGTGCCCAGTTCTGGTCGCCTCATTACAGAAAGGATGTGGAAGCCATAGAACGGGTGCAGAGGAGATTTACGAGGATGTTGCTGGGATTAAGTGGTATGCCTGATGAGGATAGGTTGAGAGAGCTAGGTCTATTCTCCTTGGAGAGGCGAAGGATGAGAGGTGACCACTTAGAGGTTTACAAGATGTTGAGAGATATTGATAGAGTGGATTCTCAGAGGTTTTTACCCAGGGCTGAAATGGTTGTCACGAGAGGTCACAGGTTTAGGGTGCTGGGGAGCAGGTACAGAGGAGATGTTAGGGGTAAGTCATTCACTCAGAGGGTGGTGGGTGCGTGGAATCGGCTGCCGGTAGTGGTGGTGGAAGCGGATTCGATTGATTCTTTTAAGAGACTTTTGGATAGGTTCATGGAGGTTAGTAAGATAGAGGGTTCTAGATGAGCCTAGAAGGTAAGGAAATTGTTCGGCGCAACTTCTGGGCCGAAGGGCCTGTTTGTGCTGCAGCTTTTCTATGTTCTATGTTCTAAGGAAACGTAAGAGTGCAGAATGTCGTGTTACAGTCATAGCTAGGGTGCCTAGAAAGATCAACTTGATGCAAGTTAAGTCCATTCAAAAGTCTGATGGCAGCAGGGAAGAAGCTGTTCTTGTGTCGGTTGGTACGTGAGATCAGAATTTTGTATATTTTTCCTGATGAAGAAGGTGGAAGAGAGAATGTCCGGGGTGCGTGGGGCCCTGAATTATGGTGGCTGCTTTGCCGAGGTAGCAGGAAGTGTAGACAGAGTCAATGGATGGGTGGCTGGATTGAGTGATGGATTGGGCTCCATTCATGACCTTTTGTAGTTTGAAAGGAGTGGGAATGGAGAGATACAAAAGAATGGTCTAGTTTGGACCAGGGAGCGGCGCGGGCTTGGAGGGCCGAAGGGCCTGTTCCTGTGCTGTATTGTTCTGTGTTCTTTGTTCTTTGTTGGTGAGAATCATAGCTGACATTCCAAATGTCCTTAGTCTTCTGAGAAAGTCGAGGCGTTGGTGGGCTTTCCTAACTATATTGTTGGCACGGGGGGACCAGGACATGTCTGATAGTGATCTGGACACCTAAAAACATGAAGCTCTCGACCCTTTCCACTTCGATGGATGGATGTCAGAGCCAGTAGAACGTCACCATTAAGGCACGCTGCTTGGCTTTTCTTTGGTACTGGGATGATGGTCGTCTTCTTGAAGCAGAGAGGGAACTCAGATTGTTGTAAAGAAAGCTGAAGATGATTGTAAATACCCCCGCCAGCTGATCCGCGCAGTGTGTGAGTGTTCGTCCGTGTACCTCATCCGGACCAGTCGCTGTCCATGGGTTGACTTTCGAGTCGGCTGTTCTGACATCTGAAATTGTGACCTCAGATACAGCTGCATCCGAGGCTTCTGGGGTGGAGGGCATGCTCATGCTGACCTCATGCTCAACACGGACACAGTGTGCATTGAACTGATTGGAAATGGGTTTGGTGAAGCCAGCGATTTTACACACCTTCATCTTGTAGCCTGCTATGTCTTGCAGACCTTGGCATAGTCGGTGGGGGTCCGTCTGGCTATCATGGGACACTAGGATGGTCTGAAACTATTTTTTTGCATCTTTGATGGATCTGTGTAGATCATATCTGGCTGTCTTGTAGAGGTCAGTGTCGTCTAACTTGAATGCCTCAGACCTGGACTTCAGAAAGCAGTGGATATTCCTGGTCATCCATGGTTTCCAATTGGGAAACACACGCAATATCTTCTTGGGCACACAGTCGCCTACACACTTCCTAATGATGTCAGTTACTGTAGTGGCGTACTCGCTCAGGTTGTTCGTGGAGTTTTTAAATACTGACCAGTCCCCTGACTCTCAGCAGTCACGTAGGAGATCTTTCGATTCCTCAGACCAACATTGCATGACATTATTGAATGGATCATCCCGCTTTAGCCTTTGTGTGTCAGCCTGTCGCAGGAGCACCGTCTTGTGGTCTGATTTGTCTCACTCTCTCTTACCCCAGTTGTGTCTTTCCTGATGCAGACGCTCAAAGAACAAAGGCAAAGAAATGGACAGCACAGGAATAGGCCCTTCGACCCTCTCCAAACCTGTGCTGATCATGATGCCCTATTTTAAAATAAAACCTGCTGCGCTTACTCGGTCAGTATCCCTCTTACCTCCTATTAATGCATCAATCCAGATGCCTCTTAAAAGTTGCTAATGTGCCTGATTCCACCACCTCCCCTGTCAGCGCATTCCAGGCACCGACACTCTCTGTGTGGAAAACATCCCCCGCACATCTCCCTTAATATTTCATCCTGCCATCTTGAACCTGTGCCTCCTTGTAACTGAACCTTTCACCCTTGGAGAAAAGCCTCTGACTATCCACCCTGTCTGTGCCTCCCACAATTTTGTGGACCTCTATCAGGTCTCCCCTCAGCCTTCGTCTTTCCAGTGAAAACAATCGTGGTTTATTCAACCTCTCCTCATAGCCAGCGGAGCTGACTTCTCTCTCAGTTACGTTACTGTTATAAACACCATTCCTCTCACAATAACTGCTTCCCCCATCATCACGCCCTCACTCCCGCCCCATCTATCCTTCTGTCTTCCTCTTTTTCACTTTCACTCGCTCAGAGTCTTCCTCTCTCACTCTTATCCAGTCATTTTCCCAGCCTCGCACTCTTTCTAGATTCAGCCCATCCCACAAGCCGTCCCTCTCTCTCGTGCTCATCTCTCTCCTTCCACATCTGGGCACGTTTCTGAACACTGTATCAGATGTGGGTCCAGTGTCATTTGGAGCCTGTGCATTGCTGGTCACAGTTAAATCTGTTATTTTACTGCTCTTAGCGGTGATGTGATTGTATCTGCTGCAGGGCCTGAATTTTCTGAGATGTCCCATTGTTTCTGAATATTTTCTCAGTTTGAGAAGCTGCAGTAGATTTCGGGATAAAAACACATTTCTTTGCAGACTAAATAGTTGCAAATTATTGATCAACAGAATTTTGCAATTGATGCTAAACTCTAACCCACTGAAATCACATCACAGAATGTCCACAGTTAAAGATCACACAGAGAGACACGGTAACAATTGGGACTCAATTTTTTTTTTTTATCTGGTCGGTGCAACATCGTGGGCCGAAGGGCCTGTTCTGCGCTGTAATGTTCTATGTTCTATGTTCTATTACTGAAATGTCACAGTCCAGTAACAGATATCACTGAAACTATCTGAGATCTAGAGGTGGGACTGATGGTTTTTGAGTGGACAGCATCTTTCCACTTGTTATTAGTTGATAAATGTGATCAACAGAATCCAGTGTTTGGAAAGAAGTCAATACTAAAAATAAATATTTTCCATCACTGAACTCAATGTCGTAATCTGTTTGTACATATATTTAAAAAAAACTTCAAACCAGGTTTCTGCCGCAATGTCCCTAAGGTGACTTTACAGTGTATAGATTAAAGGCTTTGGGAATATATAACGTCAGATGTTAATGTCAGAGGGACTGCCAGCAGCTCGAAGGGACACATCACTTCACACTGAAGATGCATCGTCCAACCGACATGGCTGAGAAAATAATCTACCCAATCATCGCCATTATTGGTGTTCCCGGTGAGTGACTCTAACCATTGAGGTTGTGTAAACCTGTGTGTGAGCCGCTCTCTGATTTTAAACTCTGAGTGAAAATGCTCCATGCTGATCTCATTGTCACTGTTATTGACCTTGTCACTGACCTTGGCGGGTAAGATTAAGGAGAATCCCAAGGCTTTCTACAAATATGTCAAGAGTAAAAGGATGAGATGTGAAGGCATAGGACCCTTAAAAGGTGAAGGGGGAAACGTTTGTGCGGAACCGTTAGAAATGGCGGAGGTGCTTTATGAATACTTTCCCTCGGTATTCACGGTGGAAAGGGATCTGGGTGGTTGTACTGCTGGTTTGCGGTGGACAGAAAGGATCGAGCATGTGGACATAAAGAAAGACGATGTGTTGGAACTATTGAATGGCATCAAGGTTGGTAAGTCGCCGGGACCGGATGGGATGTACCCCAGCTTACTGTGGGAGGCGAGGGAGGAGATTGCGGAGCCTTTGGCGATGATCTTTGCATCGTCGATGGAGACGGGAGAGGTTCCGGAGGATTGGAGGATTGCAGATGTGGTCCCTATATTCAAGAAAGGGAACAGGGACAGCCCGGGAAATTACCGACCGGTGAGTCTAACCTCAGTGGTTGGTAAGTTGATGGAGAGGATCCTGAGAGACAGGATTTATGATCATCTAGAGAAGTTTAGTATGATCAAAAGTAGTCAGCACGGCTTTGTCAAGGGCAGGTCGTGCCTTACGAGCCTGGTTGAGTTCTTTGAAAATGTGACCAAACACATTGACGAAGGAAGAGCGGTGGATGTGGTCTATATGGACTTCAGCAAGGCGTTCGATAAGGTCCCCCATGCAAGACTTCTTGAGAAAGTGAGAGGGCATGGGATCCAAGGGGCTGTTGCCTTGTGGATCCAGAACTGGCTTGCCTGCAGAAGGCAGAGGGTGGCTGTGGAGGGGTCTTTCTCTGCATGGAGGTCAGTGACCAGTGGAGTGCCCCAGGGATCTGTTCTGGGACCCTTGCTGTTTGTCATTTTCATAAATGACCTGGATGAGGAAGTGGAGGGATGGGTTGGTAAGTTTGCTGACGACACCAAGGTAGGTGGTGTTGTGGATAGTTTGGAGGGATGTCAGAAGTTGCAGCGAGACATAGATAGAATGCAAGACTTGGCGGAGAAGTGGCAGATGGACTTCAACCCGGATAAGTGTGTAGTGATCCATTTTGGCAGATCCAATGGGATGAAGCAGCAGTATAATATGAAGGGTACCATTCTTAGCAGTGTAGAGGATCAGAAGGACCTTGGGGTCCGGGTCCATAGGACTCTTAAATCGGCCTCGCAGGTGGAGGATGCGGTCAAGAAGGCGTACGGCGTACTAGCCTTCATTAATCGAGGGATTGAGTTTAGGAGTCGGGAGATAATGCTGCAGCTTTATAGGACCCTGGTTAGACCCCACTTGGAGTACTGCGCGCAGTTCTGGTCACCTCATTACAGGAAAGATGTTGAAGCCATTGAAAGGGTGCAGAGGAGATTTACAAGGATGTTGCCTGGATTGGGGGGCATGCTTTATGAGGATAGGTTGAGGGAGCTTGGGCTCTTCTCCCTGGAGAGGCGAAGGATGAGAGGTGACCTGATAGAGGTTTACAAGATGTTGAGAGGTCTGGATAGGGTAGACTCTCAGAGGCTATTTCCAAGGGCAGAAATGGTTGCTACGAGAGGACACAGGTTTAAGGTGCTGGGGGGTAGGTACAGAGGAGATGTCAGGGGTAGGTTTTTCACTCAGAGGGTGGTGGGTGAGTGGAATCGGCTGACGTCGGTGGTGGTGGAGGCAAACTCGTTGGGGTCTTTTAAGAGACTTCTGGATGAGTACATGGGATTTAATGGGATTGAGGGCTATAGATAGGCCTAGAGGTAGGGATATGATCGGCGCAACTTGTGGGCCGAAGGGCCTGTTGATGCTGTGGCTTTCTATGTTCTATGTTATACAGCAGCTATGTGAGAGTTGCAATTCATTTAACTCAAACGTCTGGCAATATCTCTGTGTTTTTAATCCTTTTCATCAACTGACAATGAGCCTCTTAATGTTATTCACGGGCTCACTAGTCAATGAAGTTAATGTATTGAGGAGTGAACTACTCAATCTTATCTATTGTAAGATTGGACCTCAGTGAAGGTGATCTCTCTGAAATAATGTTCAGTGGGAGTAAGAATATAATGGAAATTTGAGTGTGGGTCACTAACCAGAGTGGAATACCTGACACCAGTGAACAAGTATTGCAGGGTATATTTGTCAGTGTAAAATTGTACTGATTGTGGTTCTTTCACCTGAGTGGAATATCTGACCGATGTCTCCATTAATATCTGGCAACATCTGTCCAAGCAGAATTGTATTGTGTTTCGGAAAAGAATTGCAATGAAATAAGTTGTTTCAATGTTAAATATATCCTATTTTAATTTGGTGAGTGAGATGTCCATTCTGTGGAGCTGCCTCAGTCTTTTATCTTTGGAATATGTTGAGTTTGGCTTTGCTTCAATGATCTTTGGTGGTCAGTGGATGATGTGAAATTTCTCCATACCTCGGCTTTGTATTGAAAAGAAAGAGGTTTCAGCGTCTTCCTGATATTTAACCAAACCAATTACAAACCGTGCAGTATTCAGGGATTATCAAACATTTTGTGAATTGTTCACATTTCCATTAATCAATAAATGAACTCCAATGGGTTTTGTTTCTGGGTTGTTGTGGTTCTCTCTAAACTGTGTTGCTTCTGAAAGCGATTTGTGAATCTGATCACCTGAAGCCCTGAACTCCTCGAAAACATTCAGATACTTGATTTCGACAGAGTGATTGGGAAACATATTGTTCTGATCAGAATGAAGAACCTGACACTGAGCTGTGGTGAAATTAATTTCCAAATCCAATACTCAATTTGCAAGTTTATAATTTATTATTAATGTGTTATTGTATTTACATAGAACATAGAACAGTACAGCACAGAACAGGCCCTTCGGCCCACGATGTTGTGCCGAGCTTTATCTGAAACAAAGATCAGCTATCCCACTCCCTATCATCCTGGTGTGCTCCATGTGCCTATCCAATAACCGCTTAAATGTTTTTATAAACAAATAATGTTTTTATAAGCAAATCATAACAAATGGGATTACTATCTCAATGGAAACAAATTAAAACATGCTACCGTGCAAAGGGATCTGGGGGCCCTTGTGCATGAGACGCAAAAGCCCAGTCTGCAGGTACAACAGGTGATCAAGAAGGCAAATGGGATGTTGGCCTATATTGCGAAGGGCATAGACTATAAAAGCAGGGATGTCTTGATGCACCTGTACAGGGCATTGGTGAGGCCGCAGTTGGAATACTGTGTGCAGTATTGGTCCCCTTATATGAGGAAGGATATATTGGCATTGGAGGGAGTGCAGAGAAGGTTCACCAGGTTGATACCGGAGATGAGGGGTTTGGATTATGAGGAGAGGCTGAGGAGATTGGGTTTGTACTCGTTGGAGTTTAGAAGGATGAGGGGGGATCTTATGGAGACTTATAAGATAATGCGGGGGCTGGATAGGGTGGAGGCGGAGAGATTCTTTCCACTTAGTAAGGAAGTTAAAACTAGAGGACACAGCCTCAAAATAAAGGGGGGTCGGTTTAAGACAGAGTTGAGGAGGAACTTCTTCTCCCAGAGGGTGGTGAATCTCTGGAATTCTCTGCCCACTGAGGTGGTGGAGGCTACCTCGCTGAATATGTTTAAAGCGCGGATGGATGGATTCCTGATCGGGAAGGGAATTAAGGGTTATGGGGATCAGGCGGGTAAGTGGTACTGATCCACGTCAGATCAGCCATGATCTTATTGAATGGCGGGGCAGGCTCGAGGGGCTCGATGGCCTACTCCTGCTCCTATTTCTTATGTTCTTATGTTCCTGTCGTGTCTGACTCCACTGTCACTGCAGGCAGTCCATTCCACACCCCAACCACTCTCTGAGTAAAGAACCTACCTCTGATATCCTTCCTGCATCTCCCACCACGAACCCTATAGTTATGCCCCCTTGTAATAGTTCCATCCACCCGAGGAAATAGTCTTTGAACGTTCACTCTGTCTATACCCTTCATCATTTTATAAACCTCTATTAAGTCTCCCCTCAGCCTCCTCCGCTCCAGAGAGAACAGCCCTAGTTCCCTCAACCTTTCCTCATAAGACCTATCCTCCAAACCAGGCAGCATCCTGGTAAATCTCCTCTGCACTCTTTCCAGCGCTTCCACATCCTTCTTATAGTGAGGTGACCAGAACTGCACACAATATTCCAAATGTGGTCTCACCAAGGTCCTGTACAGTTGCAGCATAACCCCACGGCTCTTAAACTCCAACCCGCTTTTAATTAAAGCTAACACACTATAGGCCTTCTTCACAGTTCTATCCACTTGAGTGGCAGCCTTTAGAGATCTGTGGATATGGACCCCAAGATCTCTCTGTTCCTCCACAGTCTTCGGAACCCTACCTTTGACCCTGTAATCCACATTTAAATTAGTCCTACCAAAATGAATCACCTCACATTTATCAGGGTTAAACTCCATTTGCCATTTTTCAGCCCAGCTTTGCATCCTATCGATGTCTCTTTGCATGCTACAACAGCCCTCCACCTCATCCACTGCTCCACCAATCTTGGTGTCATCAGCAAATTTACTGATCCACCCTTCAGCCCCCTCCGCTAAGTCATTAATAAAAATCACAAAGAGCAGAGGACCAAGCACTGATCCCTGCGGCACTCCGCTAGCAACCTGCCTCCAATCCGAAAATTTTCCATCCACCACCACCCTCTGTCTTCGACCAGACAGCCAGTTACCTATCCAGTAACCTAGCCAGTTACCTATTTAGGTGTATTCTTCCACTCTGCTCATTCTCAGTTTGGATTGGTTTGTAAATTTTGAAATTATAATTTTGCTTACCGATTCCATATTTTTGTTGTAAATGATTAAGGAAAGTGATCCCAGCGCTGATCCTTGTGGAAAACCACTTCCCACCTTCCAGCAATCAGAGTAAATCCCTTTAACTCCCACTGCCTGTGTTGTGTCTTTGTAACCAGCTTTTGTCATTCTGCTGCTGGTCCTCTAACTCCACTTGCTCTGAGTTTACTGAAGTCTGTTAACTTACTGAAGGTATCTCGAAACACCATGTGTCGGACATCGAACAGGTCATTCCTGATAATAGGGAAAATTTTTCAATGAAATCTGTCAAGAATAATCTTAATTTTGGAACATGTGCTGAATGCTCTTTACCACAGCCTGTGTTACTTGATGTATTTTTTTTACTCTTTTGAAGTGAGTTCATTTATTTTTTTATGTTGAGGTTGTGACTGGACAACTGCTCTTTGGATTTTTTAAAATTTAATTTCTGTTTAAACTCGAGAAAGAACATAAACCTTCTATTGTTTTCCATTCCAGTGGGTAACTTCTGATGATCAGCTGCTTAAGACGACAGACATGACAATTTTCTTTATTAGCTGATGTATCGAAGATAGGAGCAGGGAGGTGATGATGGAGATGTATGAAACACTCATTTGTCTTCAGCTCGAGGACTGTGAGGAGTTCTGGGGGCCTCACTAGACGGAGGATGTGATTGCTCTGGAAGGAACGCAAAGGAGATTCACCAGGATGTTGCCTGGGCAGCAGTGTTTCTGCAGTGAAGACAGGCGGCACGGTAGCACAGTGGTTAGCACTGCTGCTTCACAGCTCCAGGGTCCCGGGTTCGATTCCCGGCTCGGGTCACTGTCTGTGTGGAGTTTGCACATTCTCCTCGTGTCTGCGTGGGTTTCCTCCAGGTGCTCCGGTTTCCTCCCACAGTCCAAAGATGTGCGGGTTAGGTTGATTGGCCAGGTTAAAAAAAAAATTGCCCCTTAGAGTCCTGGGATGCGTAGGTTCGAGGGATTAGCGGGTACATATGTGGGGATAGGGCCTGGGTGGGATTGTGGTCGGTGCAGACTCGATGGGCCGAATGGCCTCCTTCTGCGCTGTAGGGTTTCTATGATTTCTATGGTTAGGCTGGGGTTGCTTTCCACAGAACAGTGAAGGCGGAGTGCGGACATCATTGACGTGTTCAAAATTATGAGAGACAAAGATAGGATAGTTAAGAAGAAACTCCTTCCCCTGAGCAGAGGGGTCAATGTCCAAGGTGTGTAGACTAAGGTCAGCAGCAGGAGGGTTAGAGGGTTTCTGAGGAAAATAAAATGTTCCTGTGTCATTTCAGAAATGCTGCTGGTCATCCTGCACAGCAAGATCCCACAATCACACTGCAATGTGGGAGCAGCCAGATTTAAAACACAATTGTAGGTGTGATTTGGTGAAAAGCTAAAACACATCATCACAGATTCACCCTCAGTAACACAATCACTGTTTACAAATCCATCCTTTTGGGAGGAGCAAGGGATTGATTAAGGAAAGAAAAATAGGGTATGAAAGTAATCTACCGTGGAACATGACAACTGACTTCAAAAAATATCTATCGGTATGTAAAGAGAAACAGATTGACAAACTTGGAATTTTGCAGTCAGAAATGGGAGATTCTCTAACGGGGAACAAAGTAATAGCTGAGGAATTAAATTGAAGATTGCTTCGAACTTCGGAAAGGAAGACATGAATAATGTGCCAAAAGTTCTGAGAGGAACAAGTTTTTGAGAGAAACTGAAGGAAATTTGAATTTGTAGAGAAATGGTTTTGGGGAAAATGATGGGATTGAAGGTGGATAAATCTCCAGGTCCTGATAATCTTCATCCCAGAGTACATACGGAAGTCTTCCTGGGAATAAGAGGTCCAATGGTGGTTATTTTCCAATTTCATTGGACTCTGGGCTGGTTCCTACAGATTGGAGGGTAGCTAATGCAAGCCCGGTATTCAGACAGGACTGGAGAGAGAAAACAGTGAACTATAGACCAGTGAGCCTAACGTCGGTGCTGGGGAAGTTGCAAGAGTCAAATTTCAAGGATTTGATAACTCGGCATTTGGAAGGCAGCGCCATAATCAGAAAGGCAGCATGGATTTACTAAAGGGAAATCATGATTGGAATATCTTGCAATTGTTTGAGGGTGGAACCGGTAGAGTTGACCGAGGGGAACCAGTGGATGTGGTTTATTTAGTCTCCCAGAAGGGTTACTGAATGCATCATCTCCAAATTTGCAGATGGCACAAAGCTGGATGGGAGGGTGAACTGTGAGGAAGGTGCAGAGAATATTCAGCGTGTTTTGGACAGGCTGAGGGTGTGGACATACGCATGGCAGATGCAGTTTAATGTGGATCACTGTGAGGATATCGACTCTGGTAGGAATATTAGGAAGACAAGTTATTATTGAATGGGTGTAAATTGAGGGAGGTGGATTCTCATCAAAACCTTGGTCTCCTCGTGCATCATTCACTGCACGGAACCAGGCAGGTACAGCAGGCAGGAATGGAGCTAAATGGTCTGTAAGCTTTCATAGCGACATGATTCCTATTTAGGGATAGAGATGAGTTGCTGCAATTTATAGAGCATTGGAGAGGCAACACCTGGAGAGTTTTGTACAGTTTTGGTGTCCTGATCTCGGAAGGATGTCTTTGTGATAGAGGAAGTACAGCGACGGTTTACCAGGCTGATTCCTGGGATGGCAGGTCTGTCATATGAGGAGAGATTAGATTGGTTAGAATTATATTCAATGGAAATTTGTAGAGTGAGAGGGGACCTCATAGAAACGTATTAAATTCTAACAGAATGAGGCAGGGTTGATTCAGAAAGAATGTTACCAATGGTGGGGGAGTCGAGTGCTAGGGGTCATAGCTTTAGGATTAGGGACAAACCTTTTGGAGCTGAGGTGGGGAGAAATTTATTCAGTCAGAGGGTGGTGAATGTGTGGGATTCACTACCACCGAATGTTGTTAAGGCAAATGCATTCAGAATAGTGAGAGGGGATCTCACAGAAACTTATAAAATTCAAACAGGATTCGAACGGGTCGATTCAGAAAGAAAGTTACCAATGGTGGGGGAGTCCACAACTCGCTGTCTTCGTTTGATGATAAGGGAAAACCTTTTTAGAACTGAGGTGAGGAGAAATTTCTTCAGTCAGAGGGTGGTGAATGTGTGGAATTCACAGGCATTCTGTAATTTCAAAAATAAATTAGATATAGCTCTCGGGGCTAAAGGGATAAAAGGATTTGGGGTCAGGGTGAATCAAGATATTAAAGTTGATGATCAGCCACAATAATAATGAATGCGGCGCAGGCTCCTACTCATGCTTCTAGTTTATATGTTTCCCTGACTTGGGGGGCTCGCCTGGAATGAAACAGTGGAGGACCCCCTAAGCAGGTCCTCTCTCCACCCACCCACCCTCCCTCACCCCCCAACTCCCTCCCCCCGACAATTTATCTTCTCACCTCTTCCTTCCTCTCGGCCTTCTCTCTCTCACTCTCTCTTACACCTTCCTCTTTTTCTCTCTCTCCCTCACTGATAACACAATCTAATGAGAACATTGGGTGAGAGAGTTGGAAAACCGACAATTGAATCCTGAGTGGAATGAATTGCCGCGGCTGCTGCAGTTTTATTTAACGATTGATCTCATAAAATTAAACACAGTAACTGTATGGAATGAAGCGAATGGAAAAGGCATCCTGAGGGCCCTGAGATTAGGACTTGAATTGAGAGGCTGAACTCAAAATTGAAAAACCTGCAAAGCCTGTTACCATGGCGATGCTGATGCTTGGTCTTGGCTGCAAATGTTGCAGTCTGTGTACTCTGTCGGAATCTGCATTTGAAGCCTCCAAGCATTGACACAAGTCCAACTTTTAAGGGACACAAAACCAGCTTTTAAAGGGACCACACTTCACAAACTCAGCTTCCCAACACCAGACATAGAGCGAGAGCTCCGACAATCACCACCACAGCAAACTGCATTCAAATAGAACCCTGTGCATTTCATTTCACCCTCACATTTATCTCTCTGCCTCAGACACATTTTTTATTCCACAATTACACCCGCTTCTAGTTAAAGAACTTTCATTCCAGGCCATCAAGAATTATTTACAGTGATGAGATTAATTGTTAATCTGACCTCACTGCTGTTCATTTAGAGATTTCTGATGCAACTTGTGCACAGGAAGATCCAAAGCACAGAGGCAGTTTCAAAATTCAGTTCAGAGTTTATGATAATTGTTTTCTGTGTGTGTGTGTTTCTTGTTTTAATGTACAAACTGAGGCTGGAATATTTGTCGCATAGTAAGATCCCACAGGCAGCAATGTGATATTGGCTGAATGTCCCCTCAGTCCTCTGCAGAAAGTGATCATGAACTCCCTCAGTCCCATTGTTCAAGTTGAAGCTGTTTTATATTCAAGGCCTTGGAGCCTTCTTTGCAGTCAGTGAGCGATTTTCAAAGAGGTTGACCATTGTTACAAGGCAGGGAAAGGGCCCAGGACAGTGTGTGCACAGCAACATCCCATAGCAGCTGCTCTGTGAAGCGAATCAAATGAGACACAGCCCTACCCCTGCCTCCATCCTCACACCTGCTGTGAGCCCCTTCCCCCAAAGCACCCAACAAAAATCCCCACACACCTTCCACTCTGTGTGTGTGCATTGTCCCAAGTCTGGAGAATTCCCTTCACTTCCCCGGAAAGATGAAACTCTCTCTTAACACTGAGACAACCTTTAAAGCAAGTTCTGCAGCAAGATCACACAAGGTGCAGTTCGCAGTGTGGAGTGTGTTTTACCCCGTTTAATTGAATGTAACCCTGAAAACTGTGAGCTGATACACTTTGGAAGGAGTAATTTGACAAGGAAGTACTCAATGAATGTTCGGACGATAGGAAGATCTATGGTAGAATGTGACCTTGGCGTATTTGACCACAGATCTTTGAAAGCAGAAGGGCATGTTCGGAGGGAGGTGAAAATGGCACATGGGACACTTGCCTTTATCAATCGAGGCATAGATGACAAAAGCTGGGAAGTAATGTTGGAATTGTCTCGATCTTTGGTGAGGCCCCAGCTGGAGTACTGTGTGCAGTTCTGATCGCCACATTATAGGAAGGATGTGTTTGCGCTGGATAGGGGTACAGAGGAGATTCACCAAGATGCTGCCTTGGATGGAAGATCTACGTTATGAAAAGAGGTTGCGTGGGCTTGGGTTATTAACGTTTTAGCAGAGAAGACTGAGGGGCGACCTGATCGAGGTAGACAAGATTATGAGGGCCATGGACAGAGTGGATAAGGAGTAACTGTTCCCCATATCTGAAGGGTCAGTCACGAGGGGACATAGGTTCACGGTGGGGGTCAGGAGGTCTGGGGGGGTGGGTGTGAGGAAATATGTTTTTCCCCCGAGGGTGGTGAGGGTCTGGGATGCGCTGCCTGGGAGGGTGGTGGAGGTGGGTTGCCTCACATCCTTTAAAAGGTATCTGGATGAGCACTTGGCACAATATAACATTCAGGGCTCTGGGCCAAGTGCTGACAGATGGGGTTAGGTGGGATTTCAGGTATTTCTAATGTGACAGTGCAGACTCGATGGGCCGAAGGGTCTCTTCTGCTCTTGTATGATTCTATTATTCTATAACCTCTCATTCTTGGTTCTCCTCATTCTCTCCCACTCTTTCCTTCCCTCCATTTCTTCCAATCAGACAGAAACATTGAAATGGAGAGAGAGAGAGAGTTCCACAGTGAGAATCTTCTAAACCTGATTTAAAATGCCAGCCCTGCTCCATCCTGCCCACCCCCTGTCCCCTCTCAGTCTCTAGAAGCCGCTCAACTCCCTCTTTCAGTTTGGGAAGCGGCTGCTGATTCCTTCAGGACACTTTTTAAATCCTCCCAGACTATCTGACAGGGTTTGAGTGGAGCTGCAGCTGGTGACCACACAGTGGAGACCCTCACATCCTGTCTCTCTTTCTCAAATGCTGTCCCTCCATCACCTCCTCTGCTTTGACCTTCCAGTCCCCTCGGGCCTCGCTCTGTCTCTGCTCCACACCCTCATTCTCTTTTCTCCTCCTGCCACTATCGCTCTCTCTCATTGTAAAGATGGATGTTCTTATCTAGGGCCAGGTCTTTGCAACCACTCCCACCACCTCTTACTCCATCCCTCCTTCTAACTTCCTATTTCTGTCCATATCTCTGCTTCTTTCCCTCTCTCTCATGTGCACTGTGTTGAATGGAGCGATGCAATATTTCTGAGCCACACTGCCAATAACCACAAATCATATTGCTGTGAGGGGGTGGGAAGAACCACCTTATCTGGGGGTCTCCAGTTAGGAGTCAGTGCCCAGCTTCCTGTCTCTGGAGAATAGCCTCAGTCAGAGCCCTGAGATTCCTTATTGACACAAATCAATCAATAGATCGATTAATTTATTCATAAATAACTACTGGGAGGCTCATTTTACAAAGTCTACCAAAGGAATGGACACAGCTTGTTCCCAGTTTAAAGAGGGGAGTTTGTCTCTTTCTGTCACTGAGGGGATATGTATCCAAACTCAGAATTCACATGACGCTGGGTGGAGGATTACACCAAGCGTGAGGCTGGGGGAATGACATGTCTCCCCCGACCCCCACTTTGTCCTCTCTGGATATGGTCACAGTGCTGCCCATGGGATCATGCTGTGATTAAAATCCCCACAAAGAAAGCTGGAAAGGGAGAGGGAGAGATTCTGCAGGGAGGTGAACAGGAATGGGGCGAAAGCGAGATGGAGAGAGCAATACTGGGGTGAGATAGAGAGATATGGGGAGAAACAGGAGGAGAGAGAGAACAATTGGAGAGCGATAGGGAGATATGGGGTAAAGGTATAATGAGAATGAAGAATGGAAACGCACTGGATAAGAGAGAAATCCAGATAGAGGGAATAAAGCTGGTCGGAGAGAAGAGTTTAGGAAGAGATAGATAGGGAAGCAAAGGAGAAGGCAAAGAGAGAGGGAGAGAAGAAAGGAAAAAAGTGAAGGACAGAGGATATAATCTTTAAATTAGAAGCAGAAAAGCTGTGGAGGAGAGTCAGAATGGGGAGGAAATTTGGAGATGGGAAGTTAAATAGAAAAATCCTGAATTGACTTCCAACTCCACCAGCTGTCCAGTCCAGAGACGTGTTCAATCCGAAGTGGGCTCTGATAATTGGGTCCAGGAAGGGATTGCAGATTCTATCTCTGTCCACTTTGGATTTAATTGGGAAACCCATCCAGTCTGAATTAATCCTGTAAAACACATCAGATGAGAAATCACCCCCACACCCCCCTTTCCCTCTACCCCCACACCCCTCTGTCCCTCTCCCCCCACACCGCCCTTTTCCCCCTCCCCCCACCCCCCTTTCCCTCTCCCCCCACACCCCCAATTCCCTCTGAACACCACATCCCCCTTTCCCTCTCCCCCCACACCCCTCTTTCCTTCTCCCCCCACACCCCCGTTTCCCTCTCCCCCCACACCCCCCTTTCCCTCTTCCCCCACACCCCCCTTTCGCTCTCCCACCCACACCCCTGTTTCCATCCGTCCCCACACCCCCCTTTCCCTCTCCCCCCACACCCCACTTTCCCTCTCACCCACACACCCCCATTTCCCTCTCCCCCCACAACCCCCTTTCCCTCTCCCCCCCCCACACCCCCCTTTCCCTCTCCCCCCCCCCACACCCCCCTTTCCCTCTCCCCCCCACACCCCCTTTCCCTCTCCCCCCCATACCCCCCTTTCCCTCTCACCCCCACACCCCCCTTTCCCTCTCCCCCCCACACCCTCCTTTCCGTCTCATGTCAACATCCTTCTTTCCCTTCACATAACGACTCCACCTTGACACACCCCTGTCACACTGCAACCCCTACACACCTCCCGCTCGAGAAAATGATGCAGTGTGAAGGGACATGGGGACAATGGACACATTTGTAAAGGAGTGGATCGCTAGTATCTGAAATGTAGAGACTGATCATCAGCCGGAAGGAGATTCAATCCAGAATTTCAAGGGGAAATGGGATGCTGAAGGGTTAATATGTTCAGGGTTACGAGATGAGAGACACATCAAATGAGCCATGATCTTATGGACTGGATGACCAGTCTCGAGGGGCTGAATGATCTCCTGCAGGGACGTACGCTTGTCCTCCCCCTGCCTCCCTTCGCCCACCCCCACGACTGTCCTTCCAAGTGAATGTTTGATGGATGAGTGCAGGGGTAGAATCCTGTGTCTAATTGGTGCTGTATCTGACCTGAGAGAGATGTATAAACACAGTGTAGAGTGAGGTGCATTCTGTATGCAATCGCTCATTCCACACAACCCCTCACTCCCAGCCCCCAAACATCAACACCAATCTGCTTATCACTACCTACACAATTACATCACTAAATTCATTTTATTATCAATATATATCCAGGTAGATGCCTGACCTCAGTCCCACTGTCATTACCCACCAGGTGCATCACCGACTTCATTCTTATTATCCACAGACAAACCAATGCACCACTCACCTCACTCTCGCTGCTTAGTCCTTGTAACCTCCACATTACAACATCGAATAAGGACAACACAGCAAAAGTGTAACACAAACTGTCTCAAACACTGACTGACACACATCTACTATCTTTATTTTAAATCCCGTCGGGTACTTGTCATCATATGACACAGGTTTAAGGTGTGTGGGGGAAAGTTTAGAGGGGATGTGCGATGCAGGTTTTTTACACAGAGGGTGGTGAATGTCTGGAACGCGCTGCCCGGGGAGGGGGTGGGAGCAGGTACAATAGCGGCATTTAAGGGGCAACTAGACAAGTACATGGATAGGATGGGAATGGAAGGATACGGACTCTGTATTGAACCGGTTGAAATAGCAGAGGAACTCAATCAATACTTTGCTTCAGTATTCACAGTGGAAAAGGATCTTGGTAGTTGCAGTGCGGACTTGCAGTGGACTGAGAAGATTGAGCATGTGGGCATTAGGAAAGAGGATGTGTTGGAGCTGTTGAAAAGCACCAAGTCAGATTAATCACCGGGACCGGATGGGAGGTACCCCAGGTTACTGTGGGAGGCGAGGGAAGAGATTGCTGATCCTCTGGCAATTCTCTTTGCGTCATCAATGGAGACGGGAGAGGTTCCGGAGGATTGGAGGATGACGGATGTGGTTCCGTTATTCAAGAAAGGGAAAAGAGATAGCCCAGGAAATTATAGACCGGAGAGTCCAACCTCAGTGGTAGGTACGTTGATGGAGAAGATCCTGAGAGGCAGGATTTATGAACATTTGGAAAGGAATAGCATGATCAGAAGTAGCCAGCACGGCTTTGTCCGAGGCAGATCATGCCTTACGAGTCTGATTGAGTTTTTTGAAGATGTGACTAGACTCTTAGACGGGGAAGAGGGGTAGATGTGGTTTATGTAGATTTCAGTAAGGCGTTTGATAAGGTGCCCAATGCAAGGGTTATGGAGAAAGTGAAGGGGCATGGGATAGAAGGGGACGTCGCTTTGTGGATTCAGAACTGGCTTGCCCACAGAAGGCAAAGAGTGGTTGTAGTTGGGTCTTTTTTAGAGTGGAGGTCGCTCATCAGTGGGGTGCCCCAGGGATCTGTTCTGGGACCCTTGCTCTTTGTGATTTTTATAAATGACCTGAATGAGGAAGTGGAAGGATGGGTTGGCAAGTTTTCTGATGACACAAAATTTGGAGGTGTTGTCGATAGTGCAGAGGGATGTCATCAGTTGCAATGAGACATAGATAAGATGCAAGAGTGGGTGGAGAAGTGGCAGATAGACTTCAACCCAGATAAGTGTGTGATGGTTCATTTTGGCAGGTCGAATAGGATGGAAGAATATAATATTGAGGGTAAGAAGCTTGGCAGTGTGGAAGAACAGAGGGATCTTGTGGTCTGGGTTCATAGGATGCTCAAAGCAGCTTCGCAGGTAGAGGCTGTGGTTAAGAAGGCGTATGGAATACTGGCCTTCATCAATAGAGGAATTGAGTTCGGAAATCGGGAGATAATGCTGCAGCTGTATAGGATCCTGGTCAGACCCCACCTGGAGTACTGTGCCCAGTTCTGGTCGCCTCATTACAGAAAGGATGTGGAAGCCATAGAACCGGTGCAGAGGAGATTTACGAGGATGTTGCTGGGATTAAGTGGTCTGCCTTTTGAGGATAGCTTGAGAGAGCTAGTTCTATTCTCCTTGGAGAGGCGAAGGATGAGAGGTGACCAGATAGAGGTGTATAAGATGTTGAGAGGTATTGACAGAGTGGATTCTCAGAGGCTTTTACCCAGGGCTGAAATGGTTGTCACGAGAGGCCACAGGTTTATGGTGCTGGGGAGCAGGTATAGAGGAGATGTTAGGGGTAAGTCTTTCACTCAGAGAGTGGTGGATTCGTGGAATCGGCTGCCGGTAGTGGTGGTGGAAGCGGATTCGATTGATTATTTTAAGAGACTTTTGGATAGGTTCATGGAGGTTAGTGAGATAGAGGGTTATAGATGAGCCCAGAAGGTAAGGAAATTGTTTGGCCCAACTTGTGGGCCGAAGGGCCTGTTTGTGCTGTCGCTTTTCTATGTTCTAAGGAAACGTAAGAGTGCAGAATGTAGTGTTACAGTCATAGCTCGGGTGCCTAGAAAGATCAACTTGATGCAAGTTAAGTCCATTCAAAAGTCTGATGGCAGCAGGGAAGAAACTGTTCTTGTGTCGGTTGGTACGTGAGATCAGAATTTTGTATATTTTTCCTGATGAAGAAGGTGGAAGAGAGAATGTCCGGGGTGCGTGGGGCCCTGAATTATGGTGGCTGCTTTGCCGAGGTAGCGGGAAGTGTAGACAGAGTCAATGGATGGGTGGCTGGCTTGAGTGATGGATTGGGCTACATTCATGACCTTTTGTAGTTTCTTGCAGTCTTGGGCAGAGCAGGAGTCATACCAAGCTGTGATACAGCCTGAAAGAATGCTTTCTATGGTTCATCTGTAAACGTTGGTGAGAATCATAGCTGACATTCCAAATGTCCTTAGTCTTCTGAGAAAGTCGAGGCGTTGGTGGGCTTTCCTAACTATATTGTTGGCACGGGGGAACCAGGACATGTCTGATAGTGATCTGGACACCTAAAAACATGAAGCTCTCGACCCTTTCCACTTCGATGGATGGATGTCAGAGCCAGCAGAACGTCACCATTAAGGCACGCTGCTTGGTTTTACTTTGGTACTGGGATGATGGTCGTCTTCTTGAAGCAGAGAGGGAACTCAGATTGTTGTAAAGAAAGCTGAAGATGATTGTAAATACCCCCGCCAGCTGATCCGCGCAGTGTGTGAGTGTTCGTCCGTGTACCTCATCCGGGCCAGTCGCTGTCCATGGGTTGACTTTCGAGTCGGCTGTTCTGACATCTGCAATTGTGAGCTCAGATACAGCTGCATCCGAGGCTTCTGGGGTGGAGGGCATGCTCATGCTGACCTCATGCTCAACACGGACACAGTGTGCATTGAACTGATTAGAAATGGGTTTGGTGAAGCCAGCGATTTTACACACCTTCATCTTGTAGCCTGCTATGTCTTGCAGACCTTGGCATAGTCGGTGGGGGTCCGTCTGGCTATCTTGGGGCACTAGGTTGGTCTGAAACTGTATTTTTGCATCTTTGATGGATCTGTGATGATCATATCTGGCTGTCTTGTAGAGGTCAGGGTCGTCTAACTTGAATGCCTCAGACCTGGACTTCAGAAAGCAGTGGATATCCCTGATCATCCATGGTTTCCGGTTGTGAAACACACGCAATATCTTCTTGGGCACACAGTCTCCTACACACTTCCTAATGATGTCAGTTACTGTAGTGACGTACTCGCTCAGGTTGTTCGTGGAGTTTTTAAATACTGACCAGTCCACTGACTCTAAGCAGTCACGTCGGAGATCTTTCGATTCCTCAGACCAACATTGCATGACATTATTGAATGGATCATCCCGCTTTAGCCTTTGTGTGTCAGCCTGTCGCAGGAGCACAGTCTTGTGGTCTGATTTGTCTCACTCTCTCTTACCCCAGTTGTGTCTTTCCTGATGCAGACGCTCAAGGAACAAAGGCAAAGAAATGGACAGCACAGGAATAGGCCCTTCGACCCTCTCCAAACCTGTGTTGATCATGGTGCCCTAATTTAAAATAAAACCTGCTGCGCTTACTCGGTCAGTATCCCTCTTACCTCCTATTAATGCATCAATCCAGATGCCTCTTAAAAGTTGCTAATGTGCCTGATTCCACCACCTCCCCTGGCAGCGCATTCCAGGCACCGACACTCTCTGTGTGGAAAACATCCCCCGCACATCTCCCTTAATATTTCATCCTGCCATCTTGAACCTGTGCCCCCTTGTAACTGAACCTTCCACCCTCGGAGAAAACCCTCTGACTATCCATCCTGTCTGTGCCTCCCACAATTTTGTAGACCTCTATCAGGTCTCCCCTCAGCCTTAGTCTTTCCAGTGAAAACAATCCTGATTTATTCAACCTCTCCTCATAGCCAGCGGAGCTGACTTCTCTCTCAGTTAAGTTACTGTTATAAACACCATTCCTCTCACAATAACTGCTTGCCCCATCATCACGCCCTCACTCCCGCCCCATCTATCCTTCTGTCTTCCTCTTTTTCACTTTCACTCGCTCAGAATCTTCCTCTCTCACTCTTACCCATTCATTTTCCCAGCCTCGCACCCTTTCAAGATTCAGCCCATCCCACAAGCCGTCCCTCTCTCTCGTGACCATCTCTCTCCTTCCACATCTGGGCACGTTTCTGAACACTGTATCAGATGTGGGTCCAGTGTCATTTGGAGCCTGTGCATTGCTGGTCACAGTGAAATCTGTTATTTTACTGCTCTAAGAGGTGATGTGATTGTATCTGCTGCAGGGCCTGAATTTTCTGAGATGTCCCATTGTTTCTGAATATTTTCTCAGTTTGAGAAGCTGCAGTAGATTTCGGGATAAAAACAAATTTCTTTGCAGACTAAATAGTTGCAAATTATTGATCAACAGAATTTTGCAATTGATGCTAAACTCTAACCCACTGAAATCACATCACAGAATGTCCACAGTTAAAGATCACACAGAGAGACACGGTAACAATTGAAACTTAATTAGAAACATAGAACACTCCAGCACAAAACAGGCCCTTCGGCCCCACAAGTTGTGCCGAACATATCCCTACCTTTTAGGCCTACCGATAACCCTCCATCCTATTAAGTCCCATGTACTCATCCAGGAGTCTCTTCAAAGACCCTATTGAGTTTGCCTCCACCACCACTGACGGCAGCCGATTCCACTCACCCACCACCCTCTGTGTGAAAAACTTCCCCCGAACATTTCCTCTGTACCTACCCCCCAGCACCTTAAACCTGCGTCCTCTCGTAGCAGCCATTTCCACCCTTGGGAAAAAGCCTCTGAGAGTCCACCCGATCTATGCCTCTCAACATTTTATATACCTCTATTAGGTCTCCTCTCATCCTACGTCTCTCCAAGGAGAAAAGACCGAGCTCCCTCAGCCTATCCTCATAAGGCATGCCACTCAATCCAGGCAACATCCTTGTAAATCGCCTCTGCACCCTTTCAATCTTTTCCACATCCTTCCTGTAATGAGGCGACCAGAACTGAGCACAGTACTCCAAGTGGGGTCTGACGAGGGTCTTATACAGCTGCATCATTATCCCCGGACTCCTAAACTCAATCCCTCGATTGATAAAGGCCAGCACACCATACACCTTCTTAACCACCTCCCCCACCTGCGGGGCCGATTTCAGAGTCCTATGGACCCGGATCCCAAGGTCCTTCTGACCCTCCTCAGTACTGAGAGTCTTTCCCTTAATATTGTACTCCTTCATCCCATTCGACCTGCCAAAATGGGCCACGAGGCATTTATCTGGGTTGACGTCCATCTGCCACTTCTCCGCCCAGTCTTGCATCCTATCTATGTCCCTCTGTAACTTCTGACATCCCTCCAGACTATCCACAACCCCACCAGCCTTTGTGTCGTCGGCAAACTTACCAACCCATCCCTCCACTTCCTCATCCAGGTTATTTATGAAAATGACAAACAGCAAGGGTCCCAGAACAGATCCCTGGGGCACACCACTGGTGACTGACCTCCAATTAGAAAATGACCCATGTATACACACTCCCTGCCTCCTTTGGGCAAGCCAGTTCTGGATCCACAGGGCAGCAGCCCCTTGGATCCCATGCCCTCTCACTTTTTCGAGAAGCCTTGCATGGGGGACCTTATCGAACGCCTTGCTAAAATCCATATAAACCACATCTACCGCTTTCACTTCCTCAATGTGTTTAGTCACATTTTCGAAGAACTCCAGCAGGCTCGTAAGGCACCATGTACATTTGACAAAGCTGAGTATTCTTGAGCATACTAAACCTCTCCAAATGCTCACAAATCTTGTCCCTCAGGATCTTCTCCATCAGCTTACCAACCACTGAGGTTAGACTCACCGATCGGTAATTTCCTGGGCTATCCCTATTCCCCTTCTTGAAAATAGGAATCTCATCCACAATCCTCCGGCACCTCTCCCGTCTCCATCGATGATGCACAGATCATCGCCAGAGGCTCTGCAATCTCTTCCCTCGCCTCCCACAGTAACCTGGGGTACATCCCATCCGGACCCGGCGACTTATCTATCTTGATGCCATTCAAAGATTCCAGCACAACCTCTTTGTTAAGGTCCAAATACTCAATCTTTTCAGTCCACCGCAAGCCCACAGTACATCCACCCATGTCCTTTTCCTCTGTGAAAACCGAGGCAAAATACTCATTAAGCACCTCTGCCATTTCTACTGGTTCCGTACAGATTTTCCTGCCTTCACGTCTCATCCTTTTACTCTTCACATATTTATAGAACGCCTTAGGGTTTTCCCCAATTCTACTCGCCAAGGCCTTCTCGTGACCACTTCTGGCTCTCCTAATTTCCTTCTTTAGTCCCTTCCTACAAGCCGTATACTCATCTAGATCCCTATCTTCGCCAAGTTCTCTGAACCGTTTGTAAGCTTTCCTTTTCTTTTCGACTAGGTCCCGCACAGCTTTCGTGCACCACGGTTCCTTTAACCTACCAACTCCTCCCTGTCTGCTCGGAACATTGTCCTGTAGAACCCTAGACAGACATTCCTTGAAAAACTGCCACCTCTCTTCAGTAGATTTCCCCGAGAATACCTCCTTCCAATTTACTCCTCTAATTTGCTGCCTTACATAAGAACATAAGAAATAGGAGCATGAGTAGGCCATCTAGCCCCTCGAGCCTGCCCCGCCATTCAATAAGATCATGGCTGATCTGACGTGGATCAGTACCACTTACCCGCCTGATCCCCATAACCCTTAATTCCCTTACCGATCAGGAATCCATCCATCCGCGCTTTAAACATATTCAGCGAGGTAGCCTCCACCACCTCAGTGGGCAGAGAATTCCAGAGATTCACCACCCTCTGGGAGAAGAAGTTCCTCCTCAACTCTGTCTTAAACCGACCCCCCTTTATTTTGAGGCTGTGTCCTCTAGTTTTAACTTCCTTACTAAGTGGAAAGAATCTCTCCGCCTCCACCCTATCCAGCCCCCGCATTATCTTATAAGTCTCCATAAGATCCCCCCTCATCCTTCTAAACTCCAACGAGTACAAACCCAATCTCCTCAGCCTCTCCTCATAATCCAAACCCCTCATCTCCGGTATCAACCTGGTGAACCTTCTCTGCACTCCCTCCAATACCAATATATCCTTCCTCATATAAGGGGACCAATACTGCACACAGTATTCCAGCTGCGGCCTCACCAATGCCCTGCACAGGTGCATCAAGACATCCCTGCTTTTATATTCTATCCCCCTCGCAATATAGGCCAACATCCCATTTGCCTTCTTGATCACCTGTTGTACCTGCAGACTGGGCTTTTGCGTCTCATGCACAAGGACCCCCAGGCCCCTTTGCACGGTAGCATGTTTTAATTTGTTTCCATTGAGATAGTAATCCCATTTGTTATTATTTCCTCCAAAGTGTATAACCTCGCATTTCTCAACGTTATACTCCATTTGCCATATCCTTGCCCACTCACTCAGCCTGTCCAAATCTCTCTGCAGATCTTCTCCGTCCTCCACACGATTCACTTTTCCACTTATCTTTGTGTCGTCTGCAAACTTCGTTACCCTACACTCCGTCCCCTCCTCCAGATCATCTATATAAATGGTAAACAGTTGCGGCCCGAGTACCGATCCCTGCGGCACGCCACTAGTTACCTTCCTCCAACCGGAAAAGCACCCATTTATTCCGACTCTTTGCTTCCTGTCGGATAGCCAGTCCCCAATCCACTTTAACACACTACCCCCAACTCCGTGTGCCCTAATCTTCTTCAGCAGCCTTTTATGGGGCACCTTACCAAACGCCTTTTGGAAATCCAAAAACACCGCATCCACCGGTTCTCCTCCATCAACCGCCCTAGTCACATCTTCATAAAAATCCAACATGTTCGTCAAGCACGACTTTCCCCTCATGAATCCATGCTGCGTCTGATTGATCGAACCATTTCTATCCAGATGCCCTGCTATCTCCTCTTTAATAATGGATTCCAGCATTTTCCCTACTACAGGGATATCCGAGGTAGGTTCTTTACGTAGGCTTGTCCACATGCTGTGTCAGGAACCCCTCCTGAACACACCTAACGAACTCCTCCCCATCCAATCTCCTCCCCATCCAATCTCCTCACCCGAGGAATATTCCAATCTATGTCTTCATATTTCCCCTTACTCCATAAAAACGTTTTCCTAGCTTGCCTGATCCTCTCTTTTTCAAATGCAAGCAGAAAGGAGATAGAGTTATGATCGCTATCCCCAAGATGCTCTCCCACTGAGAGATCTGACAACTGTTTGTGATTTATATAAATGATCTGGAAGAAGGAGTAACTGGGGTGATCAGTAAGTTTGCGGACGACACAAAACTGGCAGGACTTGCAGATAGTGAGGAACATTGTCAGAGGCTACAGAAGGATATAGATAGGCTGGAAATTTGGGCAAGGAAATGGCAGATGGAGTTCAATCCTGATAAATGCGAAGTGATGCATTTTGGTGGGAATAATGTAGGGAGGAGCTACACGATAAATGGAAGAACCATAAAGGGTGTAGAGACGCAGAGGGACCTGGGTGTGCAAGTCCACAGATCTTTGAAGGTGACGTCACAGGTGGAGAAGGTGGTGAAGAAGGCATATGGCATGCTTGCCTTTATAGGACGGGGCATAGAGTATAAGAGTTGGGGTCTGATGTTGCAGATGTATAGAACGCTGGTTAGGCCACATTTGGAGTACTTCGTCCAGTTCTGGTCACCACACTACCAGAAGGACGTGGAGGCTTTGGAGAGAGTACAGAGGAGGTTTACCAGGATGTTGCCTGGTATGGAGGGGCTTGGTTATGAGGAGAGATTGGGGAAACTGGGGTTGTTCTCCTTGGAAAGACGGAGGATGAGGGGAGACTTAATAGAGGTGTATAAAATTATGAAAGGCATAGATAGGGTGAACGGTGGGAAGCTTTTCCCCGGGTCGGTGGTGACGTTCACGAGGGGTCATAGGTTCAAGGTGAAGGGGGGGGGGGGGTTTAACACAGATATCAGAAGGACATATTTCACACAGAGGGTCGTGGGGGCCTGGAATGTGTTGCCGGGCAAGGTGGTGGAGGCGGACACACTGGGAACGTTTAAGACTTATCTAGACAGCTATATGAATGGAGTGGGAATGGAGGGATACAAAAGAGTGGTCTAGTCTGGACCAGGGAGCGGCGCGGGCTAATTGTTCCTTGTTTCTCGTTTCAAGGCTTCATTCTATGATCATCTTGCTGGTGCCAGTACAGAGCGAGACTGCGGATAGTTGGGAACCTGTCTCGGGGGCAGGGAATTCATATGGTGTTCGTGGAAGTGGAAATGACTAGGGTTGGGAAGCATTTTCCGATCAGGGCCATTGTGATCTCCTGGACTCGTTTCGATCGCCTCAGGGGGTCGGAGAGGAATTTCCCAGATTTTTTTTCCCCATATTGGCCCTGGGGTTTTTCACTCTGGGTTTTCGCCTCTCCCTGGAGATCACATGGTCTGGAATGGGGGGGTGGGGGTGAGTTAATAGGTTGTGATGAACAAAGCATCGTAGCTGTGAGGGACAGCTCGGTGGATAGGATATTGGTATGTAGATAGGCTGGAAAATTGGGCGGGGATCCTGGATTCAGGATTCAATCCTGGACCGGGGAGCGGCGCGGGCTTGGAGGGCCGAAGGGCCTGTTCCTGTGCTGTATTGTTCTTTGTTGTTCTTTGTTGTCCAGGCTCATTGGTCAGTATCAGATCAAGTACAACCTCTCCTCTTGTAGGCTTGTCCACATGCTGTGTCAGGAACCCCTCCTGAACACACCTAACGAACTCCTCCCCATCCAATCTCCTCCCCATCCAATCCCCTCACCCGAAGGATATTCCAATCTATGTTTGGGAAATTAAAGTCTCCCATCACAACAACTCTGCTATTACTGCATCTCTCCAGGATCTGTTTCCCTATCTGCTCCTCCACCTCCCTGTCACTATTGGGCGGCCTATAGAAAACTCCCAGCAAAGTGACCGGCCCCTTCCCACTCTGAACTTCCACCCACAGAGACTCTGTGGACAATCCCTCCACACCTTTCACCTTCTGTACAGCTGTGACACTATCCCTGATCAGCAGTGCCACTCCACCCCCTCTCTTGCCTCCCTCCCTGTCCTTCCTGAAACATCTGAATCCCGGCACCTGGAGTAACCAGTCCTGTCCCTGAGACATCCAAGTCTCCGTAATGGCCACCACATCACACTTCCAGGCATCGATCCACGCTCTGAGCTCATCCCCTTTATTCACTATGGAACATAGAACATAGAACAGTACAGCACAGAACAGGCCCTTCGGCCCACAATGTTGTGCCGAGCTTTATCAGAAACCAAGATCAAGCTATCCCACTCCCTATCATCCTGGTGTGCTCCATGTGCCTATCCAATAACCGCTTAAATGTTCCTAAAGTGACTGACTCCACTATCACTGCAGGCAGTCCATTCCACACCCCAACCACTCTCTGCGTAAAGAACCTACCTCGGATATCCTTCCTATATCTCCCACCATGAACCCTATAATTATGCCCCCTTGTAATAGCTCCATCCACCCGAGGAAATAGTCTTTACTCCTGGCATTAAAGTTAACACATCTCAATCCTTTGGTCTGAGCTCTCCCCTTCTCTATCCACCGCCCATCCTCCCTCTTGCACTGCCTATAACCCTTCTCTGTTTGCGAACTAACTTCCTCGCTCCCAGTCACCTCGGCTCGATCCCCTCCCCCCAACCTATCTAGTTTAAACTCTCCCCAGTAGCCTTAGCCAACCTTCCCGCCAGGATGTTGGTCCCCCCGGGACCTCTATCACGTCTCCCCTCAGCCTTCGTCTTTCCAGTGAAAACAATCCTGATTTATTCAACCTCTCCTCATAGCCAGTGGAGCTGACTTCTCTCTCAGTTAAGTTACTGTTATAAACACCATTCCTCTCACAATAACTGCTTCCCCCATCATCACGCCCTCGCTCCCGCCCCATCTATCCTTCTGTCTTCCTCTGTTTCACTTTCACTCACTCAGAGTCTTCCTCTCTCACTCTTACCCATTCATTTTCCCAGCCTCGCACCCTTTCTAGATTCAGCCCATCCCACAAGCCGTCCCTCTCTCTCGTGTTCATCTCTCTCCTTCCACATCTGGGCACGTTTCTGAACACTGTATCAGATGTGGGTCCAGTGTCATTTGGAGCCTGTGCATTGCTGGTCACAGTTAAATCTGTTATTTTACTGCTCTAAGAGGTAATGTGATTGTATCTGCTGCAGGGCCTGAATTTTCTGAGATGTCCCATTGTTTCTGAATATTTTCTCAGTTTGAGAAGCTGCAGTAGATTTCGGCATAAAAACAAATTTCTTTCAGACTAAATAGTTCGAAATTATTGATCAACAGAATTTTGAAATTGATGCTAAACTCTAACCCACTGAAATCACATCACAGAATGTCCACAGTTAAAGATCACACAGAGAGACACGGTAACAATTGGGACTCAATTACTGAAATGTCACAGTCCAGTGACAGATATCACTGAATCTATCTCAGATCTAGAGGTGGGACTGATGGTGTTTGAGTGGACAGCATCTTTCCACTTGTTATTAGTTGATAAATGTGATCAACAGAATCCAGTGTTTGGAAAGAAGTCAATACTAAAAATAAATATTTTTCATCACTGAACTCAATGTCGTAATCTGTTTGTTCATATATTTAAAAAAAACTTCAAACCAGGTTTCTGCCACAATGTCCCTAAGGTGACTTTACAGTGTATAAATTAAAGGCTTTGGGAATATATAACGTCAGATGTTAAAGTCAGAGAGACTGCCAGCAGCTCGAAGGGACACATCACTTCACACTGAAGATGCTGGTTCCAGTTGGGATAGCTGAGAAAATATTCTACCCAATCATCGCCATTATTGGTGTTCCCGGTGAGTGACTCTAACCATTGAGGTTGTGTAAATCTGTGTGTGAACGGCTCTCTGATTCTAAACTCTGAGTGAAAATGCTCCATGCTGATCTCGTGGTCACTGTTATAAAGACACCACGTCAACGATGTAATTTACTTAAATCAAATGGCGTGAAATATCTCTGTGTTTTTAATCCTTTTCATCAACTGACAATGAGCTTCTGTATGTTATTCACGGGCTCACTGCTCAATGAAGTTAATGTATTGAGGAGTGAACTACTCAATCTTATCTATTGTAAGATTGGACCTCAGTGAAGGTGATCTCTCTGAAATAATGTTCAGTGGGAGTAAGAATATAATGGAAATTTGAGTGTGGGTCACTAACCAGAGTGGAATACCTGACACCAGTGAACAAGTATTGCAGGGTATATTTGTCAGTGTAAAATTGTACTGATTGTGGTTCTTTCACCTGAGTGGAATATCTGATCGAAGTCTCCATTAATATCTGGCACCATCTGTCCAAGTAGAATTGTATTGTGTTTCGGAAAAGAATTGCAATGAAATAAGTTGTTTCAATTTTAAATATATCCTATTTTAATTTGGTGAGTGAGATGTCCATTCTGTGGAGCTGCCTCAGTCTTTTATCTTTGGAATATGTTGAAAACAGGAAGAGTTTGGCTTTGTTTGGTGGTCAGTGGATGATGTGAAATTTCTCCATACCTCGGCTTTGTATTGAAAAGAAAGAGGTTTCAGCGATTTCCTGATATTTAAACAAACCAATTACAAACCGTGCAGTATTCAGTGATTGTCAAACATTTTGTGAATTGTTCACATTTCCATTGATCTATAAATGAACTCCAGTGGTTTTTTTTCTGGGTTGTTGTGGCTCTGTCTAAACTGTGTTGCTTCTGAAAGCGATTTGTGAATCTGATCACCTGAAGCCCTGAACTCCTCGAAAACATTCAGATACTTGATTTCTACAGAGTGATTGGGAAACATATTGTTCTGATCAGAATGAAGAACCTGACACTGAGCTGTGGTGAAATTAATTTCCAATTCCAATACCCAATTTGCAAGTTTATAATTTATTATTAACGTGTTATTGTATTTACATAGAACATAGAACAGTACAGCACAGAACAGGCCCTTCGGCCCACGATGTTGTGCCGAGCTTTATCTGGAACCAAGATCAAGTTATCCCACCCCCTGTCATCCTGGTGTGCTCCATGTGCCTATCCAATAACCGCTTAAATGTTTCTAAAGTGTCTGACTCCACTATCACTGCAGGCAGTCCATTCCACACCCCAACCACTCTCTGCGTAAAGAACCTACCTCTGATATCCTTCCTGTATCTCCCACCACGAACCCTATAGTTATGCCCCCTTGTAATTGCTCCATCCACCCGAGGAAATAGTCTTTGAACGTTCACTCTATCTATCCCCTTCAACATTTTATAAACCTCTATTAAGTCTCCCCTCAGCCTCCTACGCTCCAGAGAGAACTGCCCTCGCTCCCTCAACCTTTCCTCATAATCCTACCCTCCAAACCAGGCAGCATCCTGGTAAATCTCCTCTGCACTCTTTCCAGCGCTTCCACATCCTTTTTATAGTGAGGTGACCAGAACTGCACACAATATTCCAAATGTGGTCTCACCAAGGTCTTGTGCAGTTGCAGCATAACCCCATGGCTCTTAAACTCCAACCCCCTGTTAATAAAAGCGAAAACACTATAGGCCTTCTTCACAGCTCTATCCACTTGAGTGGCAACCTTTAGAGATCCGTGGATATGAACCCCAAGATCTCTCTGTTCCTCCACAGTCTTCAGAACCCTACCTTTGACCCTGTAATCCACATTTAAATTAGTCCTACCAAAATGAATCACCTCACATTGATCAGGGTTAAACTCCATTTGCCATTTTTCAGCCCAGCTTTGCATCCTATCTATGTCTCTTTGCAGCCTACAACAGCCCTCCACCTCATCCACTACTCCACCAATCTTGGTGTCATCAGCAAATTTACTGATCACCCTTCAGCCCCCTCCTGGGGGATAGATAGAGTGAACGTTCAAAGACTATTTCCTCGGGTGGATGGAGCTATTACAAGGGGGCATAACTATAGGGTTCGTGGTGGGAGATACAGGACGGATATCAGAGGTAGGTTCTTACCGCAGAGAGTGGTTGGGGTGTGGAATGGACTGCCTGCAGTGATAGTGGAGTCAGACACTTTAGAAACATTTAAGCGGTTATTGGATAGGCACATGGAGCACACCAGGATGATAGGGAGTGGGATAGCTTGATCTTGGTTTCAGATAAAGCTCGGCACAACATCGTGGACCGAAGGGCCTGTTCTGTGCTGTACTGTTCTATGTTCTATGTTCTATGTCCTCTAAGTCATGAATAACTATGACAAAGAGCAGAGGACCAAGCACTGATCCCTGCGGCACTCCGCTAGCAACCTGCCTCCAATCCGAAAATTTTCCACCACCACCACCCTCTGTCTTCGATCAGACAGCCAGTTACCTAGCCAGTTACCAATTTAAGTGTATTCTTCCACTCTGCTCATTCTCATTCTCAGTTTGGATTGGTTGGTACATTTTGGAACTATAATTTTGCTTCCCTATTCCATATTGTTGATGTAAATTCATGAGGGGAAAGTCGTGCTTGACGAACATGTTGGATTTTTATGAAGATGTGACGAGGGCGGTTGATGGAGGAGAACCGGTGGATGCGGTGTTTTTGGATTTCCAAAAGGCGTTTGATAAGGTGCCCCATAAAAGGCTGCTGAAGAAGATTAGGGCACACGGAGTTGGGGGTAGTGTGTTAAAGTGGATTGGGGACTGGCTCTCCGACAGGAAGCAAAGAGTCGGAATAAATGGGTGTTTTTCCGGTTGGAGGAAGGTAACTAGTGGCGTGCCGCAGGGATCGGTACTCGGGCCGCAACTGTTTACCATTTATATAGATGATCTGGAGGAGGGGACGGAGTGTAGGGTAACGAAGTTTGCAGACGACACAAAGATAAGTGGAAAAGTGAATCGTGTGGAGGACGGAGAAGATCTGCAGAGAGATTTGGACAGGCTGAGTGAGTGGGCGAGGATATGGCAAATGGAGTATAACGTTGAGAAATGCGAGGTTATACACTTTGGAGGAAATAATAACAAATGGGATTACTATCTCAATGGAAACAAATTAAAACATGCTACCGTGCAAAGGGACCTGGGGGTCCTTGTGCATGAGACGCAAAAGCCCAGTCTGCAGGTACAACAGGTGATCAAGAAGGCAAATGGGATGTTGGCCTATATTGCGAGGGGGATAGAATATAAAAGCAGGGATGTCTTGATGCACCTGTACAGGGCATTGGTGAGGCCGCAGCTGGAATACTGTGTGCAGTATTGGTCCCCTTATATGAGGAAGGATATATTGGCATTGGAGGGAGTGCAGAGAAGGTTCACCAGGTTGATACCGGAGATGAGGGGTTTGGATTATGAGGAGAGGCTGAGGAGATTGGGTTTGTACTCGTTGGAGTTTAGAAGGATGAGGGGGGATCTTATGGAGACTTATAAGATAATGCGGGGGCTGGATAGGGTGGAGGCGGAGAGATTCTTTCCACTTAGTAAGGAAGTTAAAACTAGAGGACACAACCTCAAAATAAAGGGGGGTCGGTTTAAGACAGAGTTGAGGAGGAACTTCTTCTCCCAGAGGGTGGTGAATCTCTGGAATTCTCTGCCCACTGAGGTGGTGGAGGCTACCTCGCTGAATATGTTTAAAGCGCGGATGGATGGATTCCTGATCGGGAAGGGAATTAAGGGTTATGGGGATCAGGCGGGTAAGTGGTACTGATCCACGTCAGATCAGCCATGATCTTATTGAATGGCGGGGCAGGCTCGAGGGGCTAGATGGCCTACTCCTGCTCCTATTTCTTACGTTCTTATGTTCTTATGTTCTTAAATGGTGAAGGACAGTGATCCCAGCGCTGATCCTCGTGGAAAACCACTTCCCACCTTCCAGCAGTCAGAGTAAATCCCTTTAACTCCCACTGCCTGTGTTGTGTCTTTGTAACCAGCTTCTAGTCATTCTGCTGCTGGTCCTCTAACTCCACTTCTTCTGAGTTTACTGAAGTCTGTTAACTTACTGAAGGTATCTAGAAACGCCATGTGTCGGACATCGACCAGATTATTCCTGATAATTGCTAAAATTATTCAATGAAATCTGTCAAGAATGATCTTAATTTTGAAACATGTGTTGAATGCTCTTTATCACAGCGGGTGTTACTTGATGTATTTTTTTTTACTCTTTTGAAGTTAGTTCATTTATTTTTTTATGTTGAGGTTGTGACTGGACAACTGCTCTTTGGATTTTTAAAAATTTAATTTCTGTTTAAACTCAAGAAAGAACATAAACCTTCTATTGTTTTCCATTCCAGTGGGTAACTTCTGATGATCAGCTGCTTAAGAAGGCAGACATGAAAATTTTCTTTATTAGCTGATGTGGAGAAGAAAGGAGCAGGGAGGTCATGATGGAGATGTATGAAACACTCATTTGTCTTCAGCTCGAGGACTGTGAGGAGTTCTGGTGACCTCACTAGACGGAGGATGTGATTGCTCTGGAAGGAACGCAAAGGAGATTCACCAGGATGTTGCCTGGGCAGCAGTGTTTCTGCAGTGAAGACAGGCTGGTTAGGCTGGGGTTGCTTTCCACAGAACAGTGAAGGCGGAGTGCGGACATCATTGAGGTGTTCAAAATTATGAGGGACAAAGATAGGATAGTTAAGAAGAAACTTCTTCCCCTTAGCAGAGGGGTCAATGTCCAAGGTGTGTAGACTAAGGTCAGCAGCAGGAGGGTTAGAGGGTTTCTGAGGAAAATAAAATGTTCCTGTGTCATTTCAGAAATGCTGCTGGTCATCCTGCACAGCAAGATCCCACAATCACACTGCAATGTGAGAGCAGCCAGATTTAAAACACAATTGTCGGTGTGAATTGGTGAAAATCTAAAACACATCATCACAGATTCACCCTCAGTAACACAATCACTGTTTACAAATCCATCCTTTTGGGAGGAGCAAGGGATTGATTAAGGGAAGAAAAATAGAGTATGAAAGTAATCTACCGTGGAACATGACAACTGACTTCAGAAAATATGTATCGGTATGTAAAGAGACACAGATTGACAAACTAGGACCTTTGCAGTCAGAAATGGGAGATACTCTAACGGGGGACAAAGTAATAGCTGAGGAATTAAATTGAAGATTGCTTCGATCTTCAGAAAGGAAGACATGAATAATGTGCCAAAAGTTCTGAGAGGAACAAGTTTTAGAGAGAAGCTGAAGGAAATTTGAATTTGTAGAGAAATGGTTTTGGGGAAAATGATGGGATTGAAGGTGGATAAATCTCCAGGTCCTGATAATCTTCATCCCAGAGTACTTAAGGAAGTCTTCCTGGGAATAAGAGGTCCAATGGTGGTTATTTTCCTATTTTATTGGACTCCGGGCTGGTTCCTACAGATTGGAGGGTAGCTAATACAAGCCCGGTATTCAGGCAGGACTGGAGAGAGAAAACAGTGAACTATAGACCAGTGAGCCTAACGTCGGTGCTGGGGAAGTTGCAAGAGTCAAATTTCAAGGATTTGATAACTCGGTATTTGGAAGGCAGTGCCATAATCAGACAAAGGCAGCATGGATTTACTAAAGGGAAATCATGATTGGAATATCTTGGAATTGTTTGAGGGTGGAACGAGTAGAGTTGACCGAGGGGAACAAGTGGATGTGGTTTATTTAGTCTCCCAGAAGGGTTACTGAATGCATCATCTCCAAATTTGCAGATGGTACAAAGCTGGGTGGGAGGGTGAACTGTGAGGAGGATGCAGAGAATATTCAGTGTGATTTGGACAGGCTGAGGGTGTGGTCATACGCATGGCAGATGCAGTTTAATGTGGATCACTGTGAGGATATCGACTCTGGTAGGAATATTAGGAAGACAAGTTATTTTTGAATGGGTGTAAATTGAGGGAGGTGGATTCTCATCAAAACCTTGGTCTCCTCGTCCATCATTCACTGCACGGAACCAGGCAGGTACAGCAGGCAGGAATGGAGCTAAATGGTCTGTAAGCTTTCATAGCGACATGATTCCTATTGAGGGATAGGGATGAGTTGCTGCAATTTATAAAGGATTGGAGAGGCCTCACCCGGAGATTTTTGGACAGTTTTGGTGTCCTTATCTGAGGAAGGATGTCCTTGCTATAGAGGAAGTACAGCGACGGTTTACCAGGCTGATTCCTGGGATGGCAGGTCTGTCATATGAGGAGAGATTAGATTGGTTAGGATTATATTCAATAGAAATTTATAGAGTGAGAGGGGACCTCATAGAAACGTATTAAATTCTAACAGAATGAGGCAGGGTCGATTCAGAAAGAATGTTACCAATGGTGGGGGAGTCGAGAACTAGGGGTCATAGTTTTAGTATTAGGGACAAACCTTTTGGAGCTGAGGTGGGGAGAAATTTATTCAGTCAGAGGGTGGTGAATGTGTGGGATTCACTACCACAGAATGTTGTTAAGAGAAATGCATTCAGAATAGTGAGAGGGGATCTCATAGAAACTTATAAAATTCAAACAGGATTCGAACGGGTCGATTCAGAAAGAAAGTTACCAATGGTGGGGGAGTCCACAACTCGCTGTCTTCGTTTGATGATGAGGGAAAACCTTTTTAGAACTGAGGGGAGGAGAAATTTCTTCAGTCAGAGGGTGGTGAATGTGTGGAATTCACAGGCGTTCTGTGACTTCAAAAATAAATTAGATATAGCTCTCGGGGCTAAAGGGATAAAAGGATTTGGGGTCAGGGTGAATCAATATATTAAATTTGATGATCAGCCACAATAATAATGAATGGCGGCGCAGGCTCCTACTCACGCTTCTAGTTTATATGTTTCAATGACTGGGGGGGCTCGCCTGGAATGAAACAGTGGAGGACCCCCTAATCACGTCCTCTCCCCCCCCCACCCACCCTCCCTCACCCCCCAACCCCCTCCCCCCGACACTTTATCTTCTCACCTCTCCCTTCCTCTCGGCCTTCTCTCTCTCTCTCTCTCTTACACCTTCCTCTTTTTCTCTCTCTCCCTCACTGATAACACAATCTAATGAGAACGTTGGGTGAGAGAGTTTGAAAACCGACAATTGCATCCTGAGTGGAATGAATTGCCGCGGCTGCTGCAGTTTTATTTAACGATTGATCTCATAAAATTAAACACAGTAACTGTATGGAATGAAGCGAATGGAAAAGGCATCCGGAGGGCCCTGAGATTAGGACTTGAATTGAGAGGCTGAACTCAAAATTCAAAAACCTGCAGAGCCTGTTACCATGGCGATCCTGATGCTTGGTCTTTGCTACAAATGTTGCAGTCTGTGTACTCTGTCTGTACCTGCATTTGAAGCCTCCAAGCATTGACACAAGTCCAACTTTTAAGGGACACAAAACCAGCTTTTAAAGGGACCACACTTCACAAACTCAGCTTCCCAACACCAGACATAGAGCGAGAGCTCCGACAATCACCACCACAGCAAACTGTATTCAAATAGAACCCTGTGCATTTCATTTCACCCTCACATTTATCTCTCTGCCTCACACACATTTTTTATTCCACAATTACACCCGCTTCTAGTTAAAGAACTTTCATTCCAGGCCATCAAGAATTATTTACCGTGATGAGATTAATTGTTAATCTGACCTCACTGCTGTTAATTTAGAGATTTCTGATGCAACTTGTGCACAGGAAGATCCAAAGCACAGAGGCAGTTTCAAAATGCAGTTCAGAGTTTATGATAATAGTTTTCTGTGTGTGTGTGTTTCTTGTTCTAATGTACAAACTGAGGCTGGAATATTGGTCGCACAGTAAGATCCCACAGGCAGCAATGCGATATTGGCTGAATGTCCCCTCACTCCTCTGCAGAAAGTGATCATGAACTCCCTCAGTCCCATTGTTCAAGTTGAAGCTTTTTTATATTCAAGGCCTTGGAGCCTTCTTTGCAGTCAGTGAGCGATTTTCAAAGAGGATGATCATTGTTACAAGGCAGGCAAATGGCCCAGGACATTGTGTGCACAGCAAGATCCCACAGCAGCTGCTCTGTGAAACGAATCAAATGAGACACAGCCCTACCCCTGCCTCCATCCTCACAGCTGCTGTGAGCCGCTTCCCCAAAAGCACCCAACACAAATCCCCACACACCTTCCACTCTGTATGTGTGCATTGTCCCAAGTCTGGAGAATTCCCTTCACTTCCCTGGAAAGATGAAACTCTCTCTTAACACTGAGACAACCTTTAAAGCAAGATCTGCAGCAAGATCGCACAAGGTGCAGTTCGCAGTGTGGAGTGTGTTTTACACTGTTTAATGGAATGTAACCCTGAAAAGTGTGAGCTGATACACTTTGGAAGGAGTAATTTGACAAGGAAGTACTCAATGAATGTTCGGACGATAGGAAGATCTATGGTAGAATGTGACCTTGGCGTATTTGACCACAGATCTTTGAAAGCAGAAGGGCATGTTAGTAGGGAGGTGAAAATGGCATATGGGACACTTGCCTTTATCAATCGAGGCATAGATGACAAAAGCAGGGAAGTAATGTTGGAATTGTCTCGATCTTTGGTGAGGCCCCAGCTGGAGTACTGTGTGCAGTTCTGATCACCACATTATAGGAAGGATGTGTTTGTGCTGGATGGGGGTACAGAGGAGATTCACCAAGATGCTGCCTTGGATGGAAGATCAACGTTCTGAAAAGAGGTTGCGTGGGCTTGGGTTATTAACGTTTTAGCAGAGAAGACTGAGGGGCGACCTGGTCGAGGTAGACAAGATTATGAGGGCCATGGACAGAGTGGATAAGGAGCAACTGTTCCCCATATCTGAAGGGTCAGTCAAGAGGGGACATAGGTTCACGGTGGGGGTAAGGAGGTTTGGGCAGGAGGGGGGGCGGTGTGAGGAAATATGTTTTTCCCCAGAGGGTGGTGAGGGTCTGGGATGCGCTGCCTGGGAGGGTGGTGGAGGTGGGTTGCCTCACATCCTTTAAAAGGTATCTGGATGAGCACTTGGCACAACATAACATTCAGGGCTCTGGGCCAAGTGCTGACAGATGGGGTTAGGTGGGATTTCAGGTATTTCTAATGTGACAGTGCAGACTCGATGGGCCGAAGGGCCTCTTCTGCTCTGTATGATTATATTGTTCTATAACCTCTCATTCTTGGTTCTCCTCATTCTCTCTCACTCTTTCCTTCCCTCCATTTCTTCCAATCAGACAGAAACATTGAAATGGAGAGAGGGAGAGTTCCACAGAGAGAATCTTCTAAACCTGAATTAAAATGCCAGCCCTGCTCCATCCTGCCCACACCCTGTCCCCTCTCAGTCTCTAGAAGCTGCTCAACTCCCTCTTCCAGTTTGGGAAGCGGCTGCTGATTCCTTCAGGACACTTTTTAAATCCTCCCAGACTATCTGACAGGGTTTGAGTGGAGCTGCAGCTGGTGACCACACACTGGAGACTCTCACATCCTGTCTCTCTTTCTCAAATGCTCTCCCTCCATCACCACCTCTGCTTTGACCTTCCACTCCCCTCGGGCCTCCCTCTGTCTCTGCTCCACTCCCTCCTTCTCTATTCTCTTCCTGCCACTATCTGTCTCTCTCATTGTAAAGATGGATGTTCTTATCCAGGGCCAGGTCTTTGCAACCACACTCACCACCTCTTACTCCATCCCTCCTTCTAACTTCCTATTTCTGTCCATATCTCTGCTTCTTTCCCTCTCTCTCATGTGCACTGTGTTGAAAGGAGCGATGCAATATTTCTGAGCCACACTGCCAATAACCACAAATCATATTGCTGTGAGGGGGTGGGAAGAACCACCTTATCTGGGGGTCTCCAGTTAGGAGTCAGTGCCCAGCTTCCTGTCTCTGGAGAATAGCCTCAGTCAGAGCCCTGAGATTCCTTATTTACACAAATCAATCAATAGATCGATTCATTTATTCAGAAATAACTACGGGGAGGCTCATTTTAAAAAGTCTACCAAAGGAATGGACACAGCTTGTCCCCAGTTTAAAGAGGGGAGTTTATCTCTTTCTGTCACTGAGGGGATATGTATCCAAACTCAGAATTCACATGGAGCTGGGTGGAGGATTACACCAAGCGCGAGGCTGGGGGAATGACATGTCTCCCCCCACCCCCACTTTGTCCTCTCTGGATATGGTCACAGTGCTGCCCATGGGATCATGCTGTGCTTAAAATCCCCACAAAGAAAGCTGGAAAGGGAGAGGGAGAGACTCTGGAGGGAGGTGAACAGGAATGGGGAGAAAGCGAGATGGAGAGAGCAATACTGGGGTGAGATAGAGAGACATGGGGAGAAACAGGAGGAGAGAGAGAACAATTGGAGAGCGATAGGGAGATATGGGGTAAAGTTATAATGTGAATGAAGAATGGAAACGCACTGGATAAGAGAGAAATCCAGATAGAGGGAATAAAGCTGGTCAGAGAGAAGAAGAGTTTAGGAAGAGATAGATAGGGAAGCAAAGGAGAAGGCAAAGAGAGAGGGAGAGAAGAAAGGAAAAAAGAGACGGACAGAGGATATAATCTGTAAATTAGAAGCAGAAAAGCTGTGGGGGAGAGTCAGAATGGGGAGGACATTTGGAGAGGGGAAGTTAAATAGAAAAATCCTGAATTGACTTCCAGCTCCACCAGCTGTCCAGTCCAGAGAGGTGTTCA
>NW_027592864.1:0-43987 GCF_964213995.1 Mustelus asterias
CATGGCTGATCTGACGTGGATCAGTACCACTTACCCGCCTGATCCCCATAACCCTTAATTCCCTTACCGATCAGGAATCCATCCATCCGCACTTTAAACATATTCAGCGAGGTAGCCTCCACCACCTCAGTGGGCAGAGAATTCCAGAGATTCACCACCCTCTGGGAGAAGAAGTTTCTCCTCAACTCTGTCTTAAACCGACCCCCCTTTATTTTGAGGCTGTGTCCTCTAGTTTTAACTTCCTTACTAAGTGGAAAGAATCTCTCCGCCTCCACCCTATCCAGCCCCCGCATTATCTTATAAGTCTCCATAAGATCCCCCCTCATCCTTCTAAACTCCAACGAGTACAAACCCAATCTCCTCAGCCTCTCCTCATAATCCAAACCCCTCATCTCCGGTATCAACCTGATGAACCTTCTCTGCACTCCCTCCAATGCCAATATATCCTTCCTCATATAAGGGGACCAATACTGCACACAGTATTCCAGCTGCGGCCTCACCAATTCCCTGTACAGGTGCATCAAGACATCCCTGCTTTTATATTCTATCCCCCTCGCGATATAGGCCAACATCCCATTTGCCTTCTTGATCACCTGTTGTACCTGCAGACTGGGCTTTTGCGTCTCATGCACAAGGACCCCCAGGTCCCTTTGCACGGTAGCATGTTTTAATTTGTTTCCATTGAGATAGTAATCCCATTTGTTATTATTTCCTCCAAAGTGTATAACCTCGCATTTATCAACGTTATACTCCATTTGCCATATCCTCGCCCACTCACTCAGCCTGTCCAAATCTCTCTGCAGATCTTCTCCGTCCTCCACACGATTCACTTTTCCACTTATCTTTGTGTCGTCTGCAAACTTCGTTACCCTACACTCCGTCCCCTCCTCCAGATCATCTATATAAATGGTAAATAGTTGCGGCCCGAGTACCGATCCCTGCGGCACGCCACTAGTTACCTTCCTCCAACCGGAAAAACACCCATTTATTCCGACTCTTTGCTTCCTGTCGGATAGCCAGTCCCCAATCCACTTTAACACACTACCCCCAACTCCGTGTGCCCTAATCTTCTTCAGCAGCCTTTTATGGGGCACCTTATCAAACGCCTTTTGGAAATCCAAAAACACCGCATCCACCGGTTCTCCTCCATCAACCGCCCTAGTCACATCTTCATAAAAATCCAACATGTTCGTCAAGCACGGCTTTCCCCTCATGAATCCATGCTGCGTCTGATTGATCGAACCATTTCTATCCAGATGCCCTGCTATCTCCTCTTTAATAATGGATTCCAGCATTTTCCCTACTACAGACGTTAAGCTGACCGGCCTATAGTTACCCGCCTTTTGTCTCCTTCCTTTTTTAAACAGCGGCGTAACATTAGCCATTTTCCAATCAACCGGCACTACCCCAGAATGCAACGAGTTTTGATAAATAATCACTAACGCATCCACTATTACCTCTGACATTTCTTTCAATACCCTGGGATGCATTCCATCCGGACCCGGGGACTTGTCCACCTTCAGTCCCATTAGTCTACCCAGTATTGCCTCTCTGGTAACATTAATTGTATTAAGTATTTCTCCTGCTGCCAACCCTCTATCGTTAATATTTGGCAAACTATTTGTGTCCTCCACCGTGAAGACCGACACAAAAAACGTATTTAAAGACTCAGCCATATCCTCATTTCCCACTATTAACTCCCCCCTCTCGTCCTCCAAGGGTCCAACATTCACTCTAGCCACTCTATTCCTTTTTATATATTTATAAAAACTTTTACTATCATTTTTTATATTAATTGCTAGCCTAGCTTCATAGTCTATCCTTCCTTTCTTTATCGCTTTCTTAGTCTCTCTTTGTTGTTTCTTAAATTTTTCCCAATCACTTGTTTCTCCACTATTTTTGGCCACTCTGTACGCAGCTGTTTTTATTTTAATACTCTCCTTTATTTCCTTCGTTATCCACGGCTGGTTCTCCCTTTTCTTACAATCCTTGTATTTTGCTGGAATATATTTTTGCTGAGAACTGAAAAGGATCTCCTTAAAAATCCTCCACTGTTCCTCAGCTATCCTACCTGCCAGCCTGCTCTCCCAGTCTACCTTAGCCAATTCATCCCTCATCCTATCATATTTCCCTCTGTTCAAACAGAGGACACTGGTTTGGGACCAAACTTTCTCCTCTTCCATCTGAATCAGAAATTCGACCATATTGTGGTCACTAGGCAGGTTCAGTTGGTAGTTAGGAAAGCAAACGCAATGTTAGCATTCATTTCAAGAGGGCTAGAATACAAAAGCAGGGATGTACTTCTGAGGCTGTATAAGGCTCTGGTCAGACCCCATTTGGAGTATTACGAGCAGTTTTGGGCCCCTATCTTAGAAAGGATGTGCTGGCCTTGGAGAGGGTCCAGAGGAGGTTTACGAGAATGATCTCGGGAATGAAAGGCTTGACGTATGAGGAGCGTTTAAGGATCTGGGTCTGTACTCGATGGAGTTTAAGGATGAGGGGGGAATCTCATTGAAACTTACAGAATACTGAAAGGCTTGGATAGAGTAGCACAGTAAGAAATCTCACAACACCAGGTTAAAGTCCAACAGGTTTATTTGGTAGTACGAGCTTTCGGAGTGCTGCTCCTTCATCAGGTGAGTCCACATCATGGATAAACTGGACGTGGGGAAGATGTTTCCATTAGTAGGAGAGACTAGGATTTGAAGGCACAGCCTCAGAATCCCTACCCTTTGGAACCGAGATGAGGAGGAATTTCTTCAGCCAGAAGTGAATCTGTGGAATTCATAGCCAAGGAAGGCTGGAGAGGCCAGGTCGTTGAGTGTATTTAAGACAGAGATAGATAGGTTCTTGATTGGTAAGGAGATCAAAAGTTTGGGGGGAAAAGGCGGGAGAAGGGGATTGAAGAACCTATCAGCCATGATTGAATGGTGGAGCAGACCTGGTGGGCGAATGGCCTAATTCTGCTCCTATATCTTATGGTACCACAGAGATCCCAACTGTTCACATTATATATTAATGATTTGGAAGAGGGAACTGAATGTATTATCTCCAAATTTGCAGATGATACAAAGTTGGGTGGGAGGGTGAGCTGTGAGGAGGATGCAGAGATGCTTCAGTGTGATTTGGACAGGCTGAGTGTGTGGCAGATGCAGCATAATGTGGATAAATGTGAGGTCATCCACTTTAGAACATAGAACATAGAACATTACAGCGCAGAACAGGCCCTTCGGCCCACGATGTTGCACCGACCAGTTAAAAAAAAAACTGTGACCCTCCAACCTAAACCAATTTCTTTTCGTCCATGAACCTATCTACGGATCTCTTAAACGCCCCCAAACTAGGCGCATTTACTACTGATGCTGGCAGGGCATTCCAATCCCTCACCACCCTCTGGGTAAAGAACCTACCCCTGACATCGGTTCTATAACTACCCCCCCTCAATTTAAAGCCATGCCCCCTCGTGCTGGATTTCTCCATCAGAGGAAAAAGGCTATCACTATCCACCCTATCTAAACCTCTAATCATCTTATATGTTTCAATAAGATCCCCTCTTAGCCGCCGCCTTTCCAGCGAAAACAATCCCAAATCCCTCAGCCTCTCCTCATAGGATCTCCCCTCCATACCAGGCAACATCCTGGTAAACCTCCTCTGCACCCTCTCCAAAGCCTCCACATCCTTCCTGTAATGTGGGGACCAGAACTGCACACAGTACTCCAAGTGCGGCCGCACCAGAGTTGTGTACAGTTGCAACATAACGCTACGACTCCTAAATTCAATCCCCCTACCAATAAACGCCAAGACACCATATGCCTTCTTAACAACCTTATCTACTTGATTCCCAACTTTCAGGGATCTATGCACACATACACCTAGATCCCTCTGCTCCTCCACACTATTCAAAGTCCTCCCGTTAGCCCTATACTCAACACATCTGTTATTCCTACCAAAGTGAATTACCTCACACTTCTCCGCATTAAACTCCATCCGCCACCTCTCGGCCCAACTTTGCAACCTGTCTAAGTCTTCCTGCAAACTACGACACCCTTCCTCACTGTCTACCACACCACCGACTTTGGTGTCATCAGCAAATTTGCTAATCCACCCAACTATACCCTCATCCAGATCATTAATAAATATTACAAACAGCAGTGGCCCCAAAACAGATCCCTGAGGTACACCACTTGTAACCGCACTCCATGATGAATATTTACTATCAACCACCACCCTCTGTTTCCTATCCGCTAGCCAATTCCTGATCCAATTTCCTAGATCACCCCCAATCCCATACATCTGCATTTTCTGCAGAAGCCTACCATGGTGAACCTTATCAAACGCCTTACTAAAATCCATATATACCACGTCCACTGCCTTGCCCCCATCCACCTCCTTGGTCACTTTCTCAAAAAACTCAATAAGGTTAGTAAGGCACGACCTACCTGCCACAAAACCATGCTGACTATCACCTATCAATTCATTACTCTCCAAATAACTATAAATCCTATCCCTTATAATTTTTTCCAACATCTTGCCGACAACAGAAGTGAGACTCACCGGTCTATAATTCCCGGGGAAGTCTCTGTTCCCCTTCTTAAACAATGGGACAACATTCGCTAACCTCCAATCTTCTGGTACTATACCAGAGGCCAACGACGACCTGAAGATCAGAGCCAGAGGCTCTGCAATCACTTCTCTTGCCTCCCAGAGAATCCTTGGATAAATCCCATCCGGACCAGGGGATTTATCTATTTTCAGACCCTCCAGAATATCCTGCACATCCTCCTTATCAACTGTAATACTGTCTATTCTACTCCCTTGCAACCCAGTGTCCTCCTCAGCTATATTCATGTCCCCTTGCGTGAACACCGAAGAGAAATATTGGTTCAATGCTTCACCAATCTCCTCCGGTTCCACACATAACTTCCCTCTGCCATCTATAACTGGCCCTAAACTTGCCCTAACCAACCTTCTGTTCTTGACATACCTATAGAACGCCTTAGGATTCTCTTTAACCCTATCCGCCAAAGTCTTCTCATGTCCCCTTTTAGCCCTTCTAAGCTCGCTCTTCAACTCCCTCTTAGCCAATCTAAAGCTTTCTAGTGCACTACCCGAGTGCTCACGTCTCATCCGAACATAAGCCTCCTTTTTCTTTTTAACCAACAAAGAAACTTTTTTGGTGCACCACGGTTCCCTAGCCCTACCAATTCCTCCTTGCCTGACAGGGACATACCTATCACAGACTCGCAGTAGCTGCTCCTTGAAAAAACTCCACATGTCGGACGTTCCCAGTCCCTGTAATCTCCTAGTCCAACCTATGTTTCCTAATTCTCTCCTAATAGCCTCATAATTACCCTTCCCCCAGCTAAAACCACTGGCCCGAGGTTCATGCCTATCCCTTTCCATCACTAAGGTGAACGTAACCGAATTGTGGTCACTATCACCAAAATGCACACCAACTTCCAAGTCTAGCACCTGGTCTGGCTCATTTCCCAGCACCAGATCCAATATAGCCTCACCTCTAGTTGGCCTGTCTACATACTGAGTCAAAAAACCTTCCTGCACGCTTTGAACAAAAACTGACCCCTCTAACGAGCTAGAGCTATAACCATTCCAGTCAATATTAGTCAAGTTAAAATCCCCCATAACAATTGCCCTATTACTTTCACTCCTAAGCAGGATTGACTCCGCAATCCTTTCCTCAACCTCTCTAGAACTTTTAGGAGGTCTATAAAAGACTCCCAACAGGGTGACCTCTCCTCTCCTATTTCTAATCTCCGCCCATACTACCTCAACAGATAAGTCCTCATCAAACCTCCTCTCTGACACTGTGATACAATCTCTGACCAATAATGCTACCCCTCCCCCTCTTCTACCTCCTTCCCTACTTCGACTAAAACATTTGAACCCCGGGACCTGCAGCATCCATTCCTGCCCCTGCTCTATCCATGTCTCTGAAATAGCCACAACATCGAAGTCCCAGGTACTGATCCACGCTGCAAGTTCACCCACTTTATTGCGAATACTCCTGGCATTGAAGTATACACATTTCAAACCCTGCTCCACCCCACCTCTGCAATGCCGTGCATTGCAGTCCCCATCCATGCATCCCTCACTTTCAGCCCCACTACTCAGGATCCCTCCCCCCCCCCGAATCAGTTTAAACCTCCCTGCATGGCCTTAGCAAATTTACCCCCCAGGATATTGGTCCCCTTCTGATTAAGGTGTAGACCATCCTTCTCATAGAGGTCACACCTTCCCCAGTACGAGCCCCAATTGCTTAAGTACCTGAACCCCTCCCTCCTGCACCATCCCCTCAGCCATGAATTCAAACCTTCCCTCTCCCTATTCCTCTCTAAACTATCCCGTGGTACAGGCAAGAGTCCAGAGATAACCACTCTGTCAGTCTTGGCCTTTAGTTTCCACCCCAACTCCATAAATCCCTGCCTAATATCCCCTTCCCCTATCCTCCCTATGTCGTGTGTCCCCACATGTACAATAACTTGTGGTTTATCTCCCTCCCCCCTAAGAGTCCTGAATACCCTGTCAGACACATCCCGGACCCCAGCCCCTGGTAGGCAACACACCAACCCTGAGTCCCTACCTTTAGTTCCGACCCTCCTATCTGTCCCCTTAATTGTGGAGTCCCCAATCACAAGGCCCAGTCTTTTACAGCCCCTAACCACCTGAGCTTTCTCACTCGGCTCACCCCCAGAGATCTTTGGTAGCAATAATTGGAGGGCAGATTATTTGAATGGGCGTAAATTAATATTGTGTGTAGTTTTGATGTCCTTATCTAAGGAAGGATGTCCTTGCTATAGAGGGAGTACAGCGAAGGTTTACCAGGCTGATTCCTGGGATGGCAAGTCTGTCACATGAGGGGAGACTAAGTCGGTTAGGATTATATTCACTGGAGTTTAGAAGAGTGAGAGGGGATTTCATAGAAACTTATAAAATTCTAACAGATTAGACAGGGTTGATTCAGAAAGAATGTTCCCAATGGTGGGGGAGTCCAGAACTAGGGGTCATAGTTTGAGGATAAGGGGTAAACCTTTTAGAACTGAGGTGAGGAGAAATTCCTTCACCCAGAGGGTGGTGAATGTGTGGAATTCACTCCCACAGAATGTAGTCGAGGCCAAAGCGTTGTCTAATTGGGGCTAAAGAGTTCAAGGGATATGGGGGAGGTGTGGGGGGAGTCAGGATATTGAACTCGATGATCAGCCATGTGTGGCACAACAGGCTGGAAGGGCTGAATGGCCTACACCTGCTTCTAGTTTCTATGTTTCCATATGTTAATTAATATTTCAAAGTTGGAGAGTTTAAAAATTCAGTGCATTAAAGTATATTTTAAAATTCAGCACCGTAAAGGAAGCTTTTACAGAATGTATGATACGCAGGGCATTTGAGAGAAGGCAGACTTGCACAGAGATTAGAATAGAGGCACAGGCCATTGACACACTGTTAGTATTTATCCTCTACCAGACAGTCCCATTCCCATCACCCCCAATGGCAGTCATGCCTTAGTTGGAACCTGAGTCACAAGGTTGTGGGTTCAAGTCCCAATCCAGGATTTGAGCACAAACACCGAGGCAGACGCCTCAGTGCAGTACCGAGGAGTGCCACACTGCTGAAGGTGCTGCCTTTCAGATGGGAATTTAAACTAAGATTCTCTCTGCCCCCGCAGATGGATGTAAAGGATCCCCGGGCAATATTCGGGGAGTTCTCTCCATAGTCATGACCAACATCACTAAAACAGATAAGCTGGTGAGCTGTACGTTGCTGTTAGTGGGAGCTTGCTGTGCACAAGCTGGTAAATAATGTTTCCTACATTACAATAGTGGCAGCACTTTATATTTCATTGCCTGTAAAACACTAGAACATCCTGCGGTGTGAGATATTGCACTTTGGAAGGACAAACCAAAGAAGAACGTACAGGGTAAATGGTAGGACTCTGAAGAGTGCAGTTGAACAGAGGGATCTGGGAATACAGGTACAGAATTCCCTAAAAGTGACGTCACAGGTGGATAGGGTCGTAAAGAGTGCCTTTGGTACATTGGCCTTTATAAATCGGAGTATCGAGTATAAAAGTTGGAGTGTTATGGTAAGGTTATATAAGGCATTGGTGAGGCCGAATTTGGAGTATTGTGTACAGTTTTGGTCACCTAGTTACAGGAAGGATGTAAATAAGATTGAAAGAGCGCAGAGAAGGTTCACAAGGATGTTGCCGGGACTTGAGAAGCTGAGTTACAGAGAGAGATTGAATAGGTTGGGACTTTATTCCCTGGAGCGTAGAAGATTGAGGGGAGATTTGATAGAGGTGTATAAGATTTTGATGGGTATAGATAGAGTGAATGCAAGCAGGCTTTTTCCGCTGAGGCTAGGGGAGAAAAAAACCAGAGGGCATGGGTTAAGGGTGAAAGGAGAAAAGTTTAAAGGGAATATTAGGGGGGGCTTCTTCACGCAGAGAGTGGTGGGAGTGTGGAATGAGCTGCCGGATAAAGTGGTAAATGCGGGGTCACTTTTAACATTTAAAGAAAAACTTGGACGGGTTCATGGATGAGAGGGGTGTGGAGGGATATGGTCCAAGTGCAGGTCAGTGGTACTAGGCATAAAATGGTTCGGCACAGACAAGAAGGGCCAAAAGGCCTGTTTCTGAGCTGTAATTTTCTATGGTTCTATGGTCAGGAAAGGTGCTATATAATGTAAATCCTTCTTCTTTCTGTTCCTGAATCCTTTACCTCCTAGCTACTGGTTCTGGGATGCTTACCCTGCCCCTCAGACTGTCAGGAGGTTGAGAAATGACTCACCATATGTCCCGCCTTCAGGATCCAATAAAATGCAAAGTTCTGGTAGTGTTTGTAGAAGGCAGCAGTGTCTGTGGGTCTGGATGGAGTGTACACTGGTGTCCATCGCAGACTGGAGAATGCAGGCAGTCCTTGCCACTCCAGCTTCTTAACCCACATTTCTTGTCCTAGATTATGGAGCGAGAGAAAACAGATTATAAAAACTTTGATCAAATGATCTTTTTGCCTTTTCTCTTCCAGTGGGAACAGTCCCAGTTTCTCTCCATCCTGAACTAACTGCAGTTTCCATCCTGGTGAATTCACACTTTCCTTTCTACAATGGGCCCACGCTGCCACTAACCACTGTTCATCTTGAACCTCAAAATTCAATTGGCCTTTCCATGGCTTCATCTCCCTGCACATTTACAGGTAATCCTGCATCTTGTCTCCCAAGTTTCTCTCTCTCCATCACACACTCACTCCTCCCCACTTCTGTAACCGGTTCCAGTTCTGCGACTGTGAAAACTCTGCACTGCTCCAATTCTAGCCTCTTACAAAAGAACCTTAGAAAGAGGAGCAGGAGTAAACCATTCAGCCCAACGAGCCTGCTTTCCCATTCAATACCGTACAATGCTGGCTTCCCAAACATTCACATGGACATGCAACAAACAATACTTTATTCCCCATGCTTGTGCCCCACCCACACTCAGAGGAACTCCCCCACTTCCCTCACATGACTCCTTTTGTAGACGCGTCACCAGGTGGCCACTAGGTCTATATCATCCCAGTTTAAGTTGGGAAAACTGATGGTCTGTGATGTAATAGCGTGCACAAACAGTAACTGTGTATAACTCCGATATAATATACAGATTGGACAGGCCAACAATCCACAACTATTTATATACGGTGTGACACATATTAAAGATGCTGCAGCTGGCGCATAGCCCATCACGTCTCTTTCACCCTTTAATCCTGATGTGCAAAGATGAGATTTGAAGGCCAGTTGCAGACTAGGTGATGGCGTGGCCTTGGAACCCGGTGTTCAGTTTGATCATACGCTCTGATCATAAGGTTATGCCAAATGGTCGGAGTAGTTTTCTCAAGCTGGTGTCCTTGGGGTGGATGATCTGGATTGTTCCAGTGTACTCAATGGGTGCAGGGTTCACTGCAGAGGCCTCTGGAGGAATCTGTATGCCCACTGGTGTAGGGGGCCTGTGTTGTAGTCCGGCAGACTGGAGTGAATCTGTTGGTACCGGTTCCAATACCTGTAGGAGATGACGGTGATTGTGTACAGTGGGCACTGTCTGAGGCTACCACGTAACTGTTCAGCTGCAGGCATGGCTGTGTACCACCATTAACTTATCATGGTTGTATGCGGTCTGGACTCTGACCATTTGACCAGTGTTAGAGGGCCAGGTCTATGGGCATTTTGAAGTAGGGAACCCTGGATGGCTCGGAATATTGAGGCCCTGGTCAAGAAGGAGGCATATGACATGCATAGGCAGCTGGGATCAAGTGATCCCTTGAAGAGTATAGGGGGTGTAGGAGTAGAGTTAAAAGAGAAATCAGGAGGGCAAAAAGGGGACACGAGATTGTTTTGGCAGAGAAGGCAAAGGAGAATCCAAAGAGCTTCTACAAATACATAAAGGGCAAAAGAGTAACAAGGGAGAGAGTAGGGCCTCTTAAGGATCAACAAGGTCATCTATGTGCGGATCCACAAGAGATGGGTGAGATCCTAAATGAATATTTCTCATCAGTATTTACTGTTGAGAAAAGCATGGATGTTAGGGAACTTGGGGAAATAAATGTCTTGAGGAGTGTGCATATTACAGAGAAGGAAGTGTTGGAAGTCTTAAAGCGCATCAAGGTAGATAAATCCCCGGGACCTGATGAAGTGTATCCCAGGACATTGTGGGAGGCTAGGGAGGAAATTGCGGGTCCCCTAGCCGAGATATTTGAATCATCGATAGTCACAGGTGAAGTTCCTGAAGACTGGAGAGTGGCAAATGTTGTGCCTTTGTTTAAAAAGGGCTGCAGGGAAAAGCCTGGGAACTACAGGCCAGTGAGCCTCACATCTGAAGTCGGTAAGTTGTTAGAAGGTATTCTGATGGACAGGATCTACAGGCATTTAGAGACGCAAGGACTGATTAGGGACAGACCGCATGGCTTTGAGAGTGGAAAATCACTCACAAATTTAATTGAGTTTTTTGAAGGGGTAACCAAGAAGGTAGATGAGGGCAGTGCAGTCGACGTTGTCTACATGGACTTTAGCAAGGCCTTTGACAAGGTACCGCATGGTAGGTTGTTGCATCAGGTTAAATCTCACAGGATCCAGGGTGAGGTAGCCAAATGGATACTAAATTGGCTTGACGACAGAAGACAGAGGGTGGTTGTAGAGGGTTGTTTTTCAAACTGGAGGCCTGTGACCAGCGGTGTGCCTCAGGGATCAATGCTGGGTCCACTGTTATTTGTCATTTATATTAATGATTTGGATGAGAATTTAGGAGGCATGGTTAGTAAGTTTGCAAATGACACCAAGATTGGTGGCATGGTGGACAGTGAAGAAGGTTATGTCGGATTGCAAAGGGATCTTGATCAATTGGACCAGTGGGCTGACGAATGGAAGATGGAGTTTAATTTAGATAAATGCAATGTGATGCATTCTGGTCGATCAAACCAGGGCAGGACTTACTCAGTTAATGGTAGGGCATTGGGGAGAGTTACAGAACAAAGAGATCTAGGGGTACATGTTCATAGCTCCTTGAAAGTGGAGTCACAGGTGGACAGAGTGGTGAAGAAGGCATTCAGCATGCTTGGTTTCATCGGTCAGAACACTGAATACAGGAGTTGGGACGTCTTGTTGTAGTTGGTCAAGACATCGGTAAGGCCACACTTGGGATACTGTGTGCAGTTCTGGTCACCCTATTTTAGAAAGGATATTATTAAACTAGAAAGAGTACAGAAAAGATTTACGAGGATGCTACCAGGACTTGATGGATTGAGTTATAAGGAGAGGCTGGATAGACTAGGACTTTTTTCTCTGGGGCGTAGGAGGCTGAGGGGTGACGTTATAGAGGTCTATAAAATAATGAGGGGCATAGATCAGCTAGATAGTCAATATCTTTTCCCAAGGTAGGGGAGTCTAAAACTAGAGGGCATAGGTTTAAGGTGAGAGGGGAGAGATACAAAAGTCTCCAGAGGGACAATTCTTTCACACAGAGGATGGAGTGTGTCTGGAACAAGCTGCCAGAGGTAGTAGTAGAGGCGGGTACAATTTTGTCTTTTAAAAAGCATTTAGACAGTTACATGGGTAAGATGGGTACAGAGGGATATGGGCCAAATGCGGGCAATTGGGATGAGCTTAGGGGTTTTTAAAAAAAGGGTGGCATGGACAAGTTGGGCCGACGGGCCTGTTTCCATTCTGTAAACCTCTATGACTATCTTTGGACTGGGAGCCAGGGGAGGTGAGCTGATCTGAAGATACCCAAGGTGATGCACATTGTTGTGTTGAGCTGGGTAGGGTACAAGACTGGTATGGGATGGGTTGTACTGTACTGTGTGTACAGTACTCTGCAGTCAAGTAGACAATGGCAAGAGCTGAGATCCTTAAGGTTTTAGCATCTGCATCACATGACAAGTCAGCAGGTTTGCTGAAGAGGTGGTTTCAAGTTTTGATCTTTGCTCCTGTTGTGCTCAGACGTTTTCAGTCGGTCAGCGTTCAATCAAGGGTAACAGCAAGATGAACTGTGTTGTTTCTGATTCAGTCTCTTGCCATTCGCAGAGAAGTTGAGTTCATTCTTGGCTCTGGCATTGTGGAGGTGGATTATACTGCAGTCTGTTTGGCTGCTGCTGGACTAAAGGTGATGTGTCTTGCGGTAGTTGGCCAGCTTTACAACGTCATTGTTTAGTGTTGCCTCCAGTTTAGAAAATGTCTTGAGCCAGAGAGTTCCAGCAGATGATATCAGCATAAATGAACTTAGTCAGATCATTGGAGGCAGATCATTGTGTGGTGTACATGTGCGGTTGGTGTAAGGCATATTTTTTGTGTGTTGGGGAGTGGGGGGGATAATGTTTGGAATTTCAGGTTTGTCCTGTGGGTGGCCAGTATGTCTGAAAGGCATTTTGCTCAAGGGTGTGGGGTTGGTGACGGATTTTCAGCTGGGAGTTTGTTGCTTGGATGGAGCTGATGGATTGTTTTCATGCGGGAGGTTTCCTGCGATTTCTGATTAAGGGACCGTGTCGTGGGCTGGATCTATGGCTGAAGTAGAGGAGCTTTTTCAGTTTTAGGGCTGCAGACTAGTTGGGAGCCTGGGAGGTCTGCATGCTGCTCTCAAACTTTTTTTACTCTGAAAGCTCTAAGACTTAACACAATTTATATCAAGTGTATTTATGGGTGCTAACTGTATTTAAAGTCTGTAAGAGGAATATTGCTCGTTTGGAACTGAAACAGTGATAAGCTAGAAAGTAAAGTTGCTTCTTTTCAATTTTAAATATTGTTTCAACTGTTAATAGTTAAGCTGCTTCTAGTTATATTAAAATCGTGTTATTAAATAAAGTTTATTTTAAAAATCCCTAATTTGTCAGTGGAATCATTCCTGGAAGGAAATATCCTTTCCTCACATCGATCCCAAAATAGAAACATTGTCTGTTTCCTTCAGGTACTTGTCTGACCATCCATCTGCGCCCTGAACTGTCTACCTCAAGAGTAAAGGTTCGATAGCTTTCGTGACCCATGCAGGGAGGAAGAGATCAGAATGCGTCTCATGCTGCATTTAAAGGCCCTTTACTGAACTTTCTCCCAGAACATGTTCTTTACCATGAACCGTTAACCGCAACGGTGGGCAGAAAGCTCGCGAGTGCAACTTGAACACATCACCTTCCACCTCGGAAACGGGAGATATTCAGTGACCTAGAGCTCTCTCAGATATAGAAACTGCAACTTCCCTCTCAGACTGGATGAAGAAACTGGTAGAGGAACAAAAACCACTTCTAAATACGTGTGTAGCAGAAAACACAAAAACCACACAAAGCATCACGAGATTCAAAGCCATACATTGTGAAGATCCATTTGTGAGATCCCGCAGTCATCACAACAGCACCTGTCCTGAGGCAGCCTGCTGACCTGTGGATGGTGCCTAGCACAATGTGTCCAACATTATTGGAAACTCTTACCCAAGGTGTCCACAATCAGGTCCAGCTGTCCATTATAAACTGTTACGTTCACACCAGCAACCAGCAGCTTGTCAATAACGTCAACCACTGGTTTCATGAAGTCACCCTCCATATTGGAGAACACAGCAGCAGACTGACCTGGGTGGTTTCAGACAAGAGACAGATCAAACATAGCTCGTTCCAATTGGAGAGAATAAAGTTCAGCAGCATTAATAGACCATAGAAAAGCCGCAAGACACTCAACTGCAACTAAAGAGGCAATGGAGGTATAGTAAGGAGGGGGGTGGGGGGGAGGGGGAGGGGGTGGGAGGGGGAGGGGGTGGGGGGGAGGGGGGGGGTGGATGGACATGAGGCAGAACATCGATAAGGACAAGGGATAGGAGGGCACTGGGAAGGGAAGGTCAAGTGCAGGCAACTGGAGGAGGGTGGAGGTAGAAACAGGAGGAAGGACATGGGTTTGGAAGGGTTGGAGAACAGGACATTGGGGCAGGGACACCATAGTTATTAATGGGTTCTCATACTCAAACCCTCCCCCTGTACCCCTTGGACATTACCTCCCCATTTGACAAAGTCGGGGATGATTTTCAGCTTCTTTCTGATGGGTCCATTCATCAGGCGCTCCAGGCTGGAACGCTGCAATGGGGCAACATGACGCTGGTAAAGACTGACTGGAACATAGAAACAAAACTGTGTGAGTAACTCAGGGGTCAACAGTATCCAAAATGCAGCAACTAGGAAACAGGCCCTTCGGCCCTCCAAGCCTGTGCCGCTCATTGGTCCAACTAGACCATTCATTTGTATCCCTCCATTCCCATGTGACTATCCAGGTAAGTCTTTAAACGATGTCAGCGTGCCTGCCTCCACCACCCTACTTGGCAGCGCATTCCAGGCCCCCACCACCCTCTGTGTAAAAAACGTCCCTCTGATATCTGAGTTATACTTCGCCCCTCTCACCTTGAGCCCGTGACCCCTCGTGATCGTCACCTCAGACCTGGAAAAAGCTTCCCACCGTTCACCTATCTATCCCCTTCATAATTTTGTACACCTCTATTAGATCTCCCCTCATTCTCCGTCTGTCCAGGGAGAACAAGCCCAGTTTACCCAATCTCTCCTCATAGCTAACACCCTCCATACCAGGCAACATCCTGGTAAACCTTCTCTGCACTCTCTCTAATGCCTCCACGTCCTTCTGGTAGTTCGGCGACCAGAACTGGACGCAGTATTCCAAATGTGGCCTAACCAGCGTTCTATACAGACTCCAGCTTTTATACTCTATACCCTGTCCTTCTTCACCACCTACTCCACCTGTGCTGCCACCTTCAAGGATTTGTGGACTTGCACACCTAGGTCCCTCTGTGTTTCTATACTCTTGATGGCTCTGCCATTTATTGTATAACTCCCCCCTACATTTGTTCTTCCAAAATGACAGAGAGACAAAGAGTACTCGGAATAGAGAAACTGCAAAGGTTAGAGGGGGGGCAGGAGATACGGAATGGAGTAACCGCAACAAATAGAAAGGGAGGCTGCTCAGAATGGAGTAATTGCGAGGAAGAGAGAATCAGAATACTCGGGATGCAGTAATCTCGGAGGACAGTGTTATGATCCCAATTGAGGTTATAACTGGCTGAGGAGATCCCAGAATCGAACCCAGGCTCAAAAGATAGTAACTTTTCATTTTTAAAAAATCAAATGTGGTGGAAGAATCACAGAACCATTAAATAGTTTTAACAACACTGTGGCACAGTGGTTAGCACTGCTGCCTCACAGAGCCAGGGATCCAGGTTCAATTCAGGCCTTGGGTCACTGACTGTGTGGAGTTTACACGTTCTCCCTGCGTCTGTGTGGGTTTCCTCCGGGTGTTCCGGTTTCCTCCCACAATCCAAAGATGTGCGGGTTAGCCCCTTGGATTTGCCCCTTGGTGTCCCACAATGTGTAGATTAGGGGGATTAGCAGGGTAAATACGTTGGGTTACGGGGATGGGAGCTGGGTGGGATTGTTGTCGGTGCAGCTCGATGGGCCGAATGGCCTCCTTCCGCACTGTAGGGATTCTATGAACAAAAAATAAAACAATTAAACATGGAAAAAAGTGGATAATACATTACTCCATTATTCCCCCTTTGGCTTAAGAAACACAAAAGTTTTACATTTTATACAGTACGCTTGGTATGGTTGACAAAGTACGTTTGAATCTATAATGGACTCATTCGCACAAAGTTAGTGCTTGCAAATTGCACTCCAAAATCCACTTCACATTTTCCAAATGATACTTCTGAACAGAATTTCTGTTTCACTTTTAGCAGAGAGTCTGTTCTCGGATTACGTACCAACTCCTTTAGGTTTTCGTTGCTACCACTGCTGTTTAAAATGGACACAATTGCTTTAACTTCCAATTCCCAGATTCTTATTAAAATTGTTTCAAACATTTCAGTTTCCACTGAGTATTTTATCAACTTCACTTCCAATTTCCACCCCTGTATCACCTTCACACGGTCCATCTCTGACACTTCCCTTCCCAAACTTAACCTCTCTGTCTCCATTTCTGGTGATAGACTGTTCACCAGTATCCATTACAAGCCCATCAAATCCCGCAATTAGCTCGATTACAGCTCTTCACACCCCACATCCTGTAAGGACTCCATCCCATTCCCTCAGTTCCTTCACCTCTGCCACATCTCTTCCAATGTTGTAACTTTCCAAGATAGCGCGGCTGATATGTCTTCCTTCTTCCTCAATTGTGGTTTTCCACCCAGTGTGGGTGACAGGGCTCTCAACCGCGTCCAACCCATCCCCAGGGCCACTGCTCTCACCCCCTCCCCTCCCTCCCAGAACCAGGATAGGGACCCCTTGTCCCTCACCTTTCACCCCACCAGTCTCCGCATTCAAAGGATCATCCTCCGCCATTTCCACCAACTCCAGTGTGATGCTACTACCCAACACTCCTTCCCCTCACCACCCCCCCCCCCCCCCCCCCCGACTCACCCACCCCTCTCACCTCCCACCCGCTACTCCCTGCCAGCATTCCGCAGGGACCGTTCTCTCCGGGACACCCTAGTCGGCTCCTCCATCACACCCAACACCTCACCCCCCCACCTGCCCACGGCACCTTCCCATGCAATCACAGAAGGTGTAACACCTGCCCCTTTACCTCCTCCCTGCTCACCATCCCAGGTCCGAAACACCCCTTTCAGGTGAAGCAGCGCTTCACATGCACCTCCTTCAATCTGGTTTATTGCATTCGCTGCTCCCAGTGCGGTCACTCTACATCAGAGAGACCAAACGCAGACTGGGCGACCGCTTTGCTGAACACCTTCGGTCCGTCCGCAAGCAGGACCCAGAGCTTGCTGTCGCTTTGCCACTTCAACACCGCCCTGCCCCTCCTGTCCACATGTCCGTCCTGGGCCTTTTGCAATGTTCCAGCGAATCCCAACGCAAACTGGGGGAACAGCACCTCACCTTCCGATTGGGCACTTCACAGCCTTCCGGCCTGAACATTGAGTTCAACAACTTCAGAGCCTGAACTCTCCCCTCCACCTTCACCCCATTCCCATTTATTTTGTTTCATTTCTTCTTTTCATCTCATTCATCCACTTTTACCACTTCTTATTCTTATTTCTATTTTTCCACTTATGAAATCTTGCTCTCCATCTGGTCTCCAAGCCCCCCCACCACCCCTCTCCACCCTCATTTACCATAACAACATAAGAAATAGGAGCAGGAGTAGGCCATCTAGCCCCTCGAGCCTGCCCCGCCATTCAATAAGATCATGGCTGATCTGAAGTGGATCAGTTCCACTTACCTGCCTGATCCCTATAACCCCTAATTCCCTTACCGATCAGGAATCCATCTATCCGTGATTTAAACATATTCAACGAGGTAGCCTCCACCACTTCAGTGGGCAGAGAATTCCAGAGATTCACCACCCTCTGAGAGAAGAAGTTCCTCCTCAACTCTGTCCTAAACTGACCCCCCTCTTTTTGAGGCTGTGCCCTCCAGTTCTAGCTTCCTTTCTAAGTGGAAAGAATCTCTCCACCTCTACCCTATCCAGCCCCTTCATTATCTTAATAGGTCTCTATAAGATCCCCCCTCAGCCTTCTAAATTCCAATGAGTACAAACCCAATCTGCTCAGTCTCTCCTCATAATCAACACCCCTCATCTCTGGTATCAACCTGGTGAACTTTCTCTGCACTCCCTCCAAGGCCAATATATCCTTCCGCAAATAAGGGGACCAATACTGCACACAGTATTCCAGCTGCGGCCTCACCAATGCCCTGTACAGATGCAGCAAGACATCTCTGCTTTTATATTCCATCCCCCTTGCGATATAGGCCAACATCCCATTTGCCTTCTTGATCACCTGTTGCACCTGCAGACTGGATTTTTGCGTCTCATGCACAAGGACCCCCAGGTCCCTTTGCACAGTAGCATGTTGTAATTTTTTTCCAGTTAGATAATAATCTAATTTGGTATTATTTCCTCCAAAGTGAACAACCTCGCATTTGTCAACGTTATACTCCATCTGCCAGATCCTCGCCCACTCACTCAGCCTGTCCAAATCTCTCTGCAGACCTTCTACGCCCTCCACACGATTCACTTTTCCACTTATCTTTGTGTCGTCTGCAAACTTTGTTACCCTACACTCAGTCCCCTCCTCCAGATCGTCTATATAAATGGTAAATAGTTGAGGCCCCAGTACCGATCCCTGCGGCACGCCACTAGTTACCATCTGCCAACCAGAAAAGCACCCATTTATTCCGACTCTCTGCTTCCTGTCGGATAGCCAATCCCCAATCCACGCTAACACCCTACCCCCAACTCCGTGTGACCCAATCTTCTTCAGCAACCTTTTGTGAGGCACCTTATCAAACGCCTTTTGGAAATCCAAAAACACCGCATCCACCGGTTCCCCTCCGTCAACCGCACTAGTCACATCTTCATAAAAATCCAACAAGTTCGTCAAGCACGACTTTCCCCTCATGAATCCATGCTGCGTCTGCTTAATCGAACCATTCTTATCCAGATGGCCTGCTATTTCTTCTTTAATGATGGATTCCAGCATTTTCCCAACTACAGACGTTAAGCTGACCGGCCTGTAGTTACCCACCTTTTGTCTATTTCCTTTTTTTAAACAGTGGCGTAACATTAGCCGTTTTCCAATCCGCCGGCACTACCCCAGAATTCAACGAATTTTGATAAATAACCACTAACGCATCCGCTATTACCTCTGACATTTCTTTCAGTCATGATGTGGAGATGCCGGCGTTGGACTGGGGTAAACACAGTAAGAAGTTTAACAACACCAGGTTAAAGTCCAACAGGTTTATTTGGTAGCAAAAGCCACACAAGCTTTCGAGGCTCTGAGCCCCTTCTTCAGGTGAGTGAACTCAGAGCCTCGAAAGCTTGTGTGGCTTTTGCTACCAAATAAACCTGTTGGACTTTAACCTGGTGTTGTTAAACTTCTTACTAATTTCTTTCAGTACCCTGGGATGCATTCCATCCGGGCCCGGGGACTTGTCCACCTTCAGTCCCGTTAGTCTACCAAGCACTGCCTCCCTGGTAACATTAATTGTATTGAGTATCTCTCCTCCTACCAACCCTCTATCGTTAATATTCGGTAAACTATTTGTGTCTTCCACCGTGAAGACCGACACAAAAAACTTAAAGTTTCAGCCATTTCCTCATTTCCCACTATTAAATCCTCCCTCTCGTCCTCCAAGGGTCCAACATTCACTCTTGCCACTTTATTCCTTTTTATATATTTGTAAAAGCTTTTCCTATCATTTTTTATATTTAGAGCTAGCCTAGCTTCATAACCTATCTTTCCTTTCTTTATCGCTTTCTTAGTCGTTCTTTGTTGTTTCTTAAAGTTTTCCCAATCTTCCGATTCTCCACTATTTTTGGCCATTCTGTACGCATCGGTCTTTAATTTAATACTCTCCTTAATTTCCTTCGTTATCCACGGCTGGTTATCCCTTTTCTTACAGTCCTTCTTTATCACCAGAATATATTGTTGCTGAGTACTGAAAAGGATCTCCTTAAAAATCCTCCACTGTTCCTCAGCTGTCCTACCTACCAGTCTGCTCTCCCAGTCCACCTTAGCCAATTCAGCCCTCATCCTATCGTACTTCCCTCTGTTCAAACAGAGGACACTGGTATGGGACCCTACTTTCTCCTCTTCCATTTGTATCAGAAATTCGATCATGTTGTGATCACTTGACCCAAGAGGGTCCTTCACAAGAACATCCTTAATTCTACCCATTACCAGATCTAAGATAACTCGTTCCCTCGTCGGTTCTGTAACATACTGTTCAAGGAAACTATCCCGACAGCATTCTAAGAACTCTTCCTCCATCCCACCCCTTCCAACTTGAGTCAGCCAATCAATATGCAGGTTGAAGTCCCCCATGATTATTGCCATTCTGATTTTGCACGCATCCATTATTTGCTTGTTTATAGCCATCCCCACCTCAACATTATTATTTGGGGGATGTTACCAGGATGTTGCCTGGTATTGAGGGCATTAGCTATGAGGAGAGGTTGGAGAAACTTGGTTTGTTCTCACTGGAGCAACGGAGGTTGAGGGGAGACCTGATAGAAGTCTACAAGATTATGAGGGGCATGGACAGAGTGGATAGTCAGAAGCTTTTTCCCAGGGTGGAAGAGTCAATTACGAGGGGGCACAGGTTTAAGGTGCGAGGGGCAAGGTTTAAAGGAGATGTATGAGGCAGATTTTTTACACAGAGTAGTGGGTGTCTGGAACTCGTTGCCGGGGGAGGTAGTAGAAGCGGATACGGTAGTGACTTTTAAGGGCCGTCTTGACAAATGGTCCCCGGAAGGGTAGGGGATTTTAGTTCAGTCGGGCAGCATGGTCGGTGCAGGCTTGGAGGGTCGAAGGGCCTGTTCCTGTGCTGTAATTTCCTTTTGTTCTATTCTGAGCATTTCTATCTCAAGTTATGCGTAATTCTGTTCTACTTTTTATAACATTCATGACGCAAGCTCTAGTTGCTCCAGTATTTCCTCTAAGTTTTATAAATGTTACTGTTCCGTTGGGAGGTGAAAATGACTGCCCCTAACATCAAGACAGCAGTTGACTGAGTGTGGTATCAAGGAGCTCTTTAAAACTGGAGTCAGTGGGAATCAGCGGGAAAACTCCCCGCTGGTTGGAGTCATTCCTGGCACAAAGGAAGATGGTTGTAGTGATTGGAGGTCAATGAGATTAACTCCAGGATATCTCGGCAGGAGATCCTCAGGGGAGTGTCCTCGGCCCAACCATCTTCAGCTGCTTCATCAACAACCTTCCTTCCATCATAATGTCAGAAGTGGGGATGTTTGCTGATAATTACACAATGTTCAGGACTATTCATGATGACTCAGATACTGAAACAGACCATGTCCAAATGCAGCAAGATCTGGACAATATCCAGGCTTCGGCTGACAAGTGACAAATAAACATTCATGCATACAAGTGCGAGGCAAAGACCATCTCCAACAAGAGAAGATCTAACTGTCGGCTCTTGACATGCAATGGCATTACCAAGGCTGAATCCCCCACAAATCAACACCTTGGGGGTTACCATTGACCAGAAACTGAACAGGATGAGCTATATAAATATTGCGGCTACTAGAACAGGTCAAAGGCTGGGAACCCCACAGCGAGTAACTCACCTCCTGACTTCCCAAATCCTGTCCACCATCTACAAGGTACACGTCAGGAGTATGATGGAACACTCTCCACTTGCCTGGATGGGTGCAACTCCAACAACACTCAAGAAGCTTGACACCATCCAGGACAGAGCAGCCCCGCTTGATTATCATCCCTTCCACAAACATTCAATCCCTCTACCAAAAAGTTCATATCCTAAATTGGGGCAAGGCCAATTTTGATGGCATCAGGCAGGAACTTTCAAAAATTAATTGGGGGAATCTGTGGGAAGGAAAAGGGATGTCTGGTAAGTGGGAGGCTTTCAAAAGTGTGTTAACCCGGGTTCAGGGTAAACACATTCCGCTTAGAGTGAAGGGCAAGGCTGACAGAAGTCGGGAACCCTGGAAGACTCGGGATATTGAGGCCCTGGTCAAGAAGAAAAAATAGGCACATGACATGCATAGGCAGCTGGGATCAAGTGAACCCCTAGAAGAGTATAGGGGGTGTCGGAGTAGACTTAAAAGAGAAATCAGGAGGGCAAAAAGGGGACACGAGATTGTTTTGGCAGATAAGGCAAAGGAGAATCCAGAGAGCTTCTACAAATACATAAAGGGCAAAAGAGTAACAAGGGAGAGAGTAGGGCCTCTTAAGGATCAACAAGGTCATCTATGTGCGGATCCACAAGAGATGGGTGAGATCCTAAATGAATATTTCTCATCAGTATTTACTGTTGAGAAAAGCATGGATGTTAGGGACTTGGGGAATTAAATATTGATGTCTTGAGGAGTGTACATATTACAGAGAAGGAGGTGCTGGAAGTCTTAAAGCGCATCAAGGTAGATAAATCTGCGGGACCTGATGAAGTGTATCCCAGGACGTTGTGGGAGGCTAGGGAGGAAATTGCAGGTCCCCCAGCCGAGATATTTGAATCATCGATCGTCACGGGTGAGGTACCTGAAGATTGGAGAGTGGCAAATGTTGTGCCTTTGTTTAAAAAGGGCTGCAGGGAAAAGCCTGGGAACTACAGGCCAGTGAGCCTCACATCTGTGGTGGGTAAATTGTTGGAAGGTATTTTGAGAGACAGGATCTACAGGCATTTAGAGATGCAAGGACTGATTAGGGACAGTCAGCATGGCTTTGTGAGTGGAAAATCATGTCTCACAAATTTGATTGAGTTTTTTGAAGGGGTAACCAAGAAGGTCGATGAGGGCAGTGCAGTTGATGTTGTCTACATGGACTTTAGCAAGGCCTTTGACAAGGTACCGCATGGTAGGTTGTTGCATAAAGTTAAATCTCACAGGATCCAAGGTGAGGTGTCTAAATGGATACAAAATTGGCTTCTTGACAGAAGCCAGAGGGTTGTTGTAGAGAGTTGTTTTTCAAACTGGAGGCCTGTGACCAGCGGTGTGCCTCAGGGATCAGTGCTGGGCCCACTGTTATTTGTCATTTATATTAATGATTTGGATGAGAATACAGGGGGCATGGTTAGTACGTTTGCAGATGACACCAAGATTGGTGGCATGGTGGACAGTGAGGAAGGTTATCTCCAATTGCAGCGGGATCTTGATCAATTGGGCCAGTGGACTGACGAATGGCAGATGGAGTTTAATTTAGACAAATGCGAGGTAATGCATTTTGGTAGATTGAACCAGAGCAGGACTTACTCAGTTAATGGTAGGGCGTTGGAGAGAGTTACAGAACAAAGAGATCTAGGGGTACATGTTCACAGCTCCTTGAAAGTGGAGTCACAGGTGGACAGAGCGGTGAAGAAGGCATTCGGCATGCTTGGTTTCATCGGTCAGAACATTGAAGACAGGAGTTGGGACATCTTGTTGAAGTTGTACAAGACATTGGTAAGGCCACACTTGGAATACTGTGTGCAATTCTGGTCACCCTATCATAGAAAGGATATTATTAAACTAGAAAGAGTGCAGAAAAGATTCACTAGGATGCTACCGGGACTTGATGGATTGAGTTATAAGGAGAGGCTGAATGGACTGGGTCTTTTTTCTCTGGAGCGTAGGAGGCTAAGGGGTGACCTTATAGAGGTCTATAAAATAATGAGGGGCATAGACAAGGTAGATCGTCAATATCTTTTCCCAAAGGGAGGGGAGTCTAAAACTAGAGGGCATAGGTTTAAGGTGAGAGAGGAGAGATACAAAAGTGTCCAGAGGGGCAATTTTTTCACACAGAGGGTGGTGAGTGTCTGGAACAAGCTGCCAGAGGTAGTAGTAGAGGCGGATACAATTTTATCTTTTAAAAAGCATTTAGATAGTTACATGGTTACGATGGGTATCGAGGGATATGGGCCAAATGCGGGCAATTGGGATTAGCTTCGGGGTTTTTTAAAAAAAAGGGCGGCATGGACAAGTTGGGCCAAAGGGCCTGTTTCCATGCTGTAAACCTCTATGACTCTACCACCGACAAACAGTGCCAGCCGAGTGTACTACTTATAAGATGCACTGTAGGAATTCACCAAGGTTTCTTAGGCAGCACCTTCCAAATTCACTACTATCGAGAAAGATAAGGGCAGCAGACACATTGGGCACTCCGCAACTGGAGGTTCCCCTCCAAGTCACGCAGCATCCTGACTTGGAAATATATCACCGTTCCTTCACTGTCTCTGGGTCAAAATCCTGGAACTCCCTCCCTAACAGCACTGTGGGTTTACCTACACCTTGGGACTACAGTGGTTCAAGAAGTTGAATACTCACCATCACCTTCTCAAGCACCACTTGGGATGGGCAATAAATGCTCGTCTAGCCAACGATGCCCACGTCCCATAAATTATTGTTTTTAAAGTTCACCCGAGATTGTGTTCTCGTCCTGGAGTGGGGTTTGACCCCACATTGCCCGGCACAGAAAGCTTTCTGCTAACACTGAGCCATTGCTGACACTCATTTTTCCTCACATTCAAACCCAACTACCCCTCCCATCAGGCAGTTCCTCAATTCCTGTTCCCAAAGACTTTGGATTCATTCCACACAAAACGCCATTCTACAAGACACTCACCCAGTTGGTCATTTCTCATTGCAGGAGTGAGTTGTGGGGACACAGAGTCCGCCTGTTTGGTCATTATGTTGTAAAAGTTCACTCCATTTGTATTCTGTAACAGAACCAGCAAGATGTTATGCACTCCAATTACGCCCCCCCCCCCCACCCCCACTCCCCCCGTTTCAGCTATGAACTCCAATCATCCACCCCCTACCGTGTTCCAGCTACCCACTCCAATCACCCCCCTAACCCCCCGCTCCATTCCAGCTACACACTCCAATTACCCCCTCCCCCCCCCCCATTCCAGCTATGCATTCCAATCAGCCCCCTCCCCTCTCCCCTGGTTCCAGCTATCCACTCCAATTTCCCAGGTCTGTGTTAGCAATGCTGTTCACCTCAGATTCCCTGTTACATACACCGAGTCTGACATTCCAATACTCACCTTTTCAACAACTTGCTCGGTTACGGCCCACAGCTCAGTTGCCTGTTGGTAATTGCCAGTCTCAATCGCTGCCTGCACTTTTTCAGCGTAAGAATTAACCTCAGCCAGTCCCTGGTCATCCAGCAGAGACTGGAAAACAACACACACACACTTAGTTTAAATACCACACAAAATGAAAACTACCTTTGGGCAAAGATATGTACTTACAATACTGTACAGGTATGGGCCCCAGGACAAGACAGAATCTATACAAAAAAAGATGGTCATATCAGTTGTTTTTCAGGCGACGAATACCCCTTCCTACTCACCCCCACTCCCTGACCCATACACCCCCCTCTCACATCACCACATACAGCTTCACCATCCATGCCAACCCTCACCCACACCACCTGCACACAACAGCTCCCCCATGCCACCCGCAACACCCACCCCCCCCAACCCCTGCACACAACACAACATACCATTCCTCAACAGTGCAGCACCTCTCATTGAATTGAAGGGTACATGAAGCCTTACCCAGAGGCGAGATCCAGGAATCGCCCAAAGCCACACCAGCAAAACGACACTTTATTTCCTTGAGCTGGACCGCCTGTGAATGAGACAAAGGATCAGAATAATCCTCAACACAACATCGTGGGCCGAAGGGCCTGTTCTGTGCTGTACTGTTCTATGTTCTAATAGAATTACAGGGAACTCTCACCACAATCGGGAGATTTAGCCCAACAGGTTAATACACGGCTATCCGCCCAGCCCTGTCATCAACTCAGCCTGCCAACGTAACCCATTCCCTTCTCCCTCGTGTTTATGCAGCTTCCCCTTAAATATACCTACACAGTTCACCTCAACTGTTCCATGAGTTCACATTGTCCCCACTCTCTGGGTGTAGTCGGGGTACCTGAAGTGACCAGTACTGTCAGGAAAACTCAGACAATACAAGATCCATGAAGCCAGTGTTTCCGAACCAAAGACATAACTTTATTTAACCAGCAGCTACTAATCGATCAGAGGGTCGACTCAGCTCTTGGGTAGAGCAGCCGGACCCCTCCAAATAGGTCTGACCTTTACTATTCTAAACAAATCAATTATAGGTTTTCTTATCAATCATTGCCATCTTACATTAACTTCAAATCAACCACCTTTAATATACACGTCAATAATAATCCCTGTCATGTACATCAGCCAATTGCATCTCACCATCCAGCAGAATGATATCTCTTTCGTCCACTAAATCCGGATGCGAACTCCCAACTTGGCTAAAGTCACTTCTCTGTTGCCTGGTCACTATGGGGGTCAAAGTGACTGTTCCCACCGGATCATTACCAAACTGGATAGACACCTGATCCCGCTTCTGGGCACGTTTCCATCCCAAGTCTACATACATTTAGAATATCAGCATATATGTTTTAAAATCATAACTAATTCTTTTACTGCATTCACATGTGTGTAAACTATTCTCTTATTGGCTTATAATCTTGTTTTAAAAATCATTTAACTCTTTGCTAGTAATTTTGTCTGTGTCTAAATGTCGACTATCTAAAAACCCTTTTGATTCGATTTATTGTCACATGTATTAGCATATTGTGAACAGTATTGTTTCTTACGTGCTATACAGACAAAACATATCGTTCACAGGGAAGTAAAGGAGAGAGTGCAGAACGCAATGTTACAGTCACAGCTAGGGTGTAGAGAAAGATCAGCTTCATATAAGGTAGGTCCTTTCAAAAGTCTGATGGCAGCAGGGAAGAAGCTGTTCTTGAGTCAGTTGGTACGTGACCTCAGACTTTTGTATCTTTTTCCTGATGGATGAAGGTGGAAGAGAGAATGTCCGGGGTGCGTGGGGGGGTCCTTGGTTACGCTGGCTGCTTTGCCGATGCAGCGGGAAGTGTAGACAGAGTCAATGGATGGCTTTCCATTTAAGCCTATCAACTGGTTAGAAATTTCCCATATCACTGGGTAAAGACATTTCTCCTGAATTCTGTACTGGATATATTAGTGACTAGCTTATATTTACAGCCCTTGGTCTCCCCGACAAATGGAAACTTCTTTGGTACATCTACCCCATAAAACGCTTCCAGAACCTTGAAGGCCTCAGATAGGTAATCCCACGGCTTTCTCTTTTGCAGAGAGAAAGAGCCCCATCCAGTTTAACCTTCCCTGGTGTCATTCTTGTGAATCCCTGTTACACCTTCTTCTACTGTATCAGTGGAGACCAGGATTATTCACAATATTCCAAGTGTAGTCTAACCAAGATTCTATACAAATTTAAAATAACTTATCTGCTTTTCGATGTATCTTTCTAGGAATGAACCTAGTACTATGTTTGATTTTTTAAAATAGCTTTATTAACCTGTTTGCCTCTCAGCCTTGTGTATCTCTATCCCAAAATACTTCTTTCTTTATTTTGCCTTTCATTTGCCAAAAAAGGATACAGCCTCCTTATCCCTCCCACCAAAATGTACCACTTATCCATGTTAAAATTAATTTTCCTATTATATACCCACTCTGCAAGTTTACATTTAACTAAGATCTGGGCTCAGTAAGAGATGTCATTACGCCATCTGTGCCCAGCATGCAAATACCTGCTCCGCTCACCCCACCCCCCCACCCACGCCCCCACCCCCACCCCCCCACCCCACCCCCCCACCGCCCCGCCCCACCCCCCCACCCACGCACCCCCCCCACCCACGCACCCTCCCGCCCCACCACCCCACCCACGCACCCCCCCGCCCCGCCCCACAAACACCTGAATGCTGCAGTTTACACAAACAATAGTTGAACAGCAGATTCGATTAATTCCACAGCAGTCCTACCTTAATCAGCTCCAACGAAATTGCAGCTGCCATTTTACCCCCGTAAGATTCAGAAAAAATGTAGAATGGAATGTTCTGTTCAAAAGAAATATGTTGATATTCAGATTTTAACCTTGTAGAGTTTAAATATCTAAGCACTATAACTCGTCACAAACCACTCAATCCCAAGTTATGTCCGGCACAAGTTGATCTGATGGAACTCAAGCCCAAGTGACCAATCACACCAGAGGGACAACCAGGCTCTGAGCCGATGCAGTGAAGTACAGATTATCGAATGTAGACCTGATCTGTTTATCTCAGGCAGACTGCGACCACATGCCTGACAAAGACAATGGCCTTCCAGCCCGTCCTACGAGTCTGCTCCGCCAGTCATTCTGATTATGGCTGATCATTCAACTCAACAACCTGTTCCCGTCTTCCTCCCAAATCCATAGAACCAAATAATCCCTACAGTGCAGAAAGAGGCCCACTGAGTCTGCACCAACTCTCCAAAACAGCAGTGCACTAACGCCCTTCCCTCCACTCTATCAGTGTAACTCTGTGTTTACCATGGCCAATCCACCTAACCTGCTTATCTTCGGACTGTGGGAGCAAACCGGAGCACCAGAGGAAACCATAGAAGGGGGCCAGTCAGCCCACCTTGTCCATGCAGACCCAAAGACACCCAGGCGTCCTTTCTAATCCCACCTTCCTGCACATGGCCCATTGCCCTGAGGCTCTAATCACTGAAGGTGCAGATCCAGGTATTTTGTCAATGAGTTTAGGGTCTCTGCAGTGTCTTATACAGTTTCATCATTATATCCCTACTTTTGTATTCTGCCAATGAAGGCGAGCATTCCATCTGCCTTCTTTACAGCCTTATCTACGATGGGACTACGATGTTGTGGCCATTACGGAGACATGGTTAGAACAGGGACAGGAATGGTTGTTGGAAGTTCCGGGGTATAGATGTTTCAGTAAGAGTAGGGAAGGTGGTAAAAGAGGTGGATGAGTAGCATTGTTAATCAAGGATAGTTTAACGGCTGCAAAAAGGCAGTTCGAGGGGGATCTGCACACTGAGGTAATATGGGCTGAAGTTAGAAATAGGAAAGGAGCGGTCACGTTGCTAGGAGTTTACTATAGGCCCCCAAATAGTAATAGAGATGTGGAGGAAGAAATTGCAAAGCAAATTATGGATAGGTGTGGAGGTCACAGGGTAGTTGTCATGGGTGACTTTAACTTTCTAAATATTGATTGGAACCTTTATAGGTCGAATAGTTTGGATGGGGCAGTTTTTGTACAGTGTGTGCAGGAGGGTTTCCTGACACAATATGTGTCAGGACCTGGTGTTGTTAAAACTCTTACTGTGTTTACCCCAGTCCAACGCCGCATCTCCACATCATATCTCATAGAAGACAGAGGGTGGTGGTGGATGGAAAATTTGCAGATTGGAGACCGGTTACCAGTGGTGTATCACAGGGATCAGTGCTGGGTCTTCTGCTATTTGTGATTTTTAATCAATGACTTCCAGCAGTTCTGGTCACCTCACTATAAGAAGGATGTGGAAGCGCTGGAAAGAGTGCAGAGGAGATTTACCAGGATGCTGCCTGGTTTGGAGGGTAGGTCTTCTGAGGAAAGGTTGCGGGAGCTAGGGCTGTTCTCTCTGGAGCGGAGGAGGCTGAGGGGAGACTTAATAGAGGTTTATAAAATGATGAAGGGGATAGATAGAGTGAACGTTCAAAGACTATTTCCTCGGGTGGATGGAGCTATTACAAGGGGGCATAACTATAGGGTTCGTGGTGGGAGATACAGGAAGGATATCAGAGGTAGGTTCTTTACGCAGAGAGTGGTTGGAATGGACTGCCTGCAGTGATAGTGGAGTCAGACACTTTAGGAACATTTAAGCGGTTATTGGATAGGCACATGGAGCACACCAGGATGATAGGGAGTGGGATAGCTTGATCTTGGTTTCAGATAAAGCTCGGCACAACATCGTGGGCCGAAGGGCCTGTTCTGTGCTATACTGTTCTATGTTCTATGACTTGGAGGAGGGGGCTGAAGGGTGGGTCAGTAAATTTGCTGATGACACCAAGATTGGTGGAGTAGTGGATGAGGTGGAGGGCTGTTGTAGGCTGCAAAGAGATATAGATAGGATGCAGAGCTGGGCTGAAAAATGGCAGATGGAGTTTACCCTGATAAGTGCGAGGTGATTCATTTTGGTAGGACTAATTTAAATGTGGATTACAGGGTCAAAGGTAGGGTTCTGAGGAATGTGGAGGAACAGAGGGATCTTGCCGTTCATATCCACAGATCTCTGAAGGTTGCCACTCAAGTGGATAGAGCCGTGAAGAAGGCCTATAGTGTGTTAGCATTTATTAACAGGGGTTGGAGTTTAAGAGCCGTGGGGTTATGCTGCAACTGTACAGGACTTTGGCGAGACCACATTTGGAATACTGTGTGCAGTTCTGGTCACCTCACTATGAGAAGGATGTGGAAGCATTGGAAAGAGTGCAAAGGAGATTTACCAGGATGCTGCCGCCTGGTTTGGAGGGTAGGTCTTATGAGGAAAGGTTGAGGGAGCTAGGGCTTTTCTCTTTAGAGCGGAGGAGGATGAGAGGCGACTTAATAGAGGTTTATAAGATGATGAGGGGGATAGATAGAGTGGACGTTCAGAGACTATTTCCTCGGGTGGATGTAGCTGTTACTAGGTGGCATAACTATAAGGTTCATGGTGGGAGATATAGGAGGGATGTCCGAGGTAGGTTCTTTACTCAGAGAGTGGTTGGGGTGTGGAATGGACTGCCTGCAGTGATAGTGGAGTCGGACACTTTAGGAACTTTCAAGCGGTTATTGGATAGGCACATGGAGCACACCAGAATGATAGGGAGTGGGATAGCTTGATCTTGGTTTCGGACAAAGCTCGGCACAACATCGAGGACTGAAGGACCTGTACTGTGCTGTACTGTTCTATGTTTATCTACTTGTACTCCTCCTTTCGGGATCTGTGCACTTACTCGCCAAGATCTCTCATTTCATCTCCCCCTCTCAGTATATTCCCATTTATTATGTATTCTCTTTTACTGTTTGACCTCCCTAAATGCGTGACCTCACACTTATCAGAGCTGAGCTCCATCTGCTACTGTCCGGCCCAGTCCACCAATCCACCCATATCATTTTGGAGTTTACAACCATCCTCTACACTTTCCACTTAGAAACATAGAAAAACTACAGCACAAAACAGGCCCTTCGGCCCCACAAGTTGTGCCGAACATATCCCTACCTTTTAGGCCTACCTATAACCCTCCATTCTATTAAGTCCCATGTACTGATCCAGGAGTCTCTTAAAAGACCCTATTGAGTTTGCCTCCACCACCACTGACGGCAGCCGATTCCACTCGCCCACCACCCTCTGTGTGAAAAACTTCCCCCTAACATTTCCCCTGCACCTACCCCCCAGCACCTTAAACCTGTGTCCTCTCGTAGCAGCCATTTCCACCCTGGGAAAAAGCCTCTGAGAGTCCACCCGATCTATGCCTCTCAACATCTTATATATCTCTATTAGGTCTCCTCTCATCCTACGTCTCTCCAAGGAGAAAAGACCGAGCTCCCTCAGCCTATCCTCATAAGGCATGCCACACAATCCAGGCAACATCCTTGTAGATCTCCTCTGCACCCTTTCAATCTTTTCCACGTCCTTCCTGTAATGAGGCGACCAGAACTGAGCACAGTACTCCAAGTGGGGTCTGACGAGGGTCTTATATAGCTGCATCATTATCCCCGGACCCCTAAACTCAATCCCTCGATTGATAAAGGCCAGCACACCATAAGGCTTCTTAACCACCTCCTCCACCTGCGGGGCCAATTTTAGAGTCCTATGGACCCGGACCCCAAGGTCCTTCTGATCCTCCACAGTACTAAGAGTCTTTTACTTTATATTGTACTCCTTCATCCCATTTGACCTGCCAAAATGGACCACTACGCATTTATCTGGGTTGAAGTCCATTTGCCACTTCTCCGCCCAGTCTTGCATCCTATCTATGTCCCTCTGTAACTTCTGACATCCCTCCAGACTATCCACAACCCCACCAACCTTCGTGTCGTCGGCAAACTTACCAATCCATCCCTCCACTTCCTCATCCAGGTCATTTATGAAAATGACAAACAGCAAGGGTCCCAGAACAGATCCCTGGGGCACACCACTGGTGACCGACCTCCATTTAGAAAAAGACCCATCTATACCCACTCTCTGCCTCCTTTGGGCAAAGTCTCTCAGCGCTCCGAAAGCTTATGGTATTTGCTACCAAATAAACCTGTTGGACTTTAACCTGGTGTTGTGAGGCTTCTTCCTTTGGGCAAGCAAGTTCTGGATCCACAGGGCAGCAGCCCCTTGGATCCCATGCTCTCTCACTTTTTCTAGAAGCCTTGCATGGGGGACCTTATCGAACGCCTTGCTAAAATCCATATAAACCACATCTACCGCTTTCCCTTCGTCAATGTGTTTAGTCACATTTTCAAACAACTCCACCAGGCTCGTAAGGCATGATCTGCCTTTGACAAAGCCATGCTGAGTATTCTTGAGCATACTAAACCTCTCTAAATGCTCATAAATCTTGTCCCTCAGGAAGTTCTCCATCAGCTTACCAGCCACTGAGGTTAGACTCACCGGTCGGTAATTTCCTGGGCTATCCCTATTCCCCTTCTTGAAAATAGGAACCACATCCGCAATCCCCAATCCTCCGGCATCTCTCCCGTCTCCATTGACGACGCAAAGATCATCGCCAGAGGCTCTGCAATCTCTTCCCTCGCCTCCCACAGTAACCTGGGGTACATCCCATCTGGACCCGGCGACTTATCTATCTTGATGCCATTCAAAGATTCCAGCACAACCTCTTTGTTAAATTCCACATACTCAATCTTTTCAGTCCACCGCAAGCCCACAGTACATCCACCCATGTCCTTCTCCTCTGTGAAAACCGAGGCAAAATACTCATTGAGCACCTCTGCCATTTCTACTGGTTCCGTACTGATTTTCCCGCCTTCACCTTTTACAGGCCCTATTCCGTCACGTCTCTTCCTTTTACTCTTCACATATTTATAGAACGCCTTAGGGTTCTCCTTAATCCTACCTGCCAGGGCCTTCTCGTGACCCCTTCTGGCTCTCCTAATTTGCTTCTTTAGTTCCAATTTTTTGTGTCTTCTGCACATTTCCCAATCATGCTCCCCCACATACAAGTCCAAATCATTAATATATAAAACAAACAGTGGGAGCCCCCACACCAAGCCCAGCAGAACATCACTTGAAACAGCTTTCTATTTGCAAGGGCGCCATCAACCATGACCTTGTGCTTCCTGTTACTCAGACAACTTTAGATTCAATTCATCACATTACCCTGTATCCCATTGGGCTTTTACTTTTTTGACCAGTCTGCCATGTGGGACCTTGCCAAATATCTTACACATCCACTGCACTACCCTCAGCAATCTTACACATCCACTGCACTACCCTCAGCAATCTTACACATCCACTGCACTACCCTCAGCAATCTTACACATCCACTGCACTACCCTCAGCAATCTTACACATCCACTGCACTACCCTCAGCAATCTTACACATCCACTGCACTACCCTCAGCAATCTTACACATCCACTGCACTACCCTCAGCAATCTTACACATCCACTGCACTACCCTCAGCAATCTTACACATCCACTGCACTACCCTCAGCAATCTTACACATCCACTGCACTACCCTCAGCAATCTTACACATCCACTGCACTACCCTCAGCAATCTTACACATCCACTGCACTACCCTCAGCAATCTTACACATCCACTGCACTACCCTCAGCAATCTTACACATCCACTGCACTACCCTCAGCAATCTTACACATCCACTGCACTACCCTCAGCAATCTTACACATCCACTGCACTACCCTCAGCAATCTTACACATCCACTGCACTACCCTCAGCAATCTTACACATCCACTGCACTACCCTCAGCAATCTTACACATCCACTGCACTACCCTCAGCAATCTTACACATCCACTGCACTACCCTCAGCAATCTTACACATCCACTGCACTACCCTCAGCAATCTTACACATCCACTGCACTACCCTCAGCAATCTTACACATCCACTGCACTACCCTCAGCAATCTTACACATCCACTGCACTACCCTCAGCAATCTTACACATCCACTGCACTACCCTCAGCAATCTTACACATCCACTGCACTACCCTCAGCAATCTTACACATCCACTGCACTACCCTCAGCAATCTTACACATCCACTGCACTACCCTCAGCAATCTTACACATCCACTGCACTACCCTCAGCAATCTTACACATCCACTGCACTACCCTCAGCAATCTTACACATCCACTGCACTACCCTCAGCAATCTTACACATCCACTGCACTACCCTCAGCAATCTTACACATCCACTGCACTACCCTCAGCAATCTTACACATCCACTGCACTACCCTCAGCAATCTTACACATCCACTGCACTACCCTCAGCAATCTTACACATCCACTGCACTACCCTCAGCAATCTTACACATCCACTGCACTACCCTCAGCAATCTTACACATCCACTGCACTACCCTCAGCAATCTTACACATCCACTGCACTACCCTCAGCAATCTTACACATCCACTGCACTACCCTCAGCAATCTTACACATCCACTGCACTACCCTCAGCAATCTTACACATCCACTGCACTACCCTCAGCAATCTTACACATCCACTGCACTACCCTCAGCAATCTTACACATCCACTGCACTACCCTCAGCAATCTTACACATCCACTGCACTACCCTCAGCAATCTTACACATCCACTGCACTACCCTCAGCAATCTTACACATCCACTGCACTACCCTCAGCAATCTTACACATCCACTGCACTACCCTCAGCAATCTTACACATCCACTGCACTACCCTCAGCAATCTTACACATCCACTGCACTACCCTCAGCAATCTTACACATCCACTGCACTACCCTCAGCAATCCTCCTTGTCACCTCTTCAAAGAATTCAATCAGATTTGTAAGGCACGACCTTCCCTTACAGCCGACTATCGCTGACCAGTCGACATATTTCCCAGTGACAGTTTGTCCAATCCTTCAGGATTGATTCTAACATTTGCCCACCAAAGTAAGACTGACCGGCCTATAATTCTTTGGCATTTCCTTCACACCCTTTTTAAACAACAGAACCACATTTGCATTCCTCCAGTCCTCCGGCACCTCACCTGTGTCTAGTGAAGATTGGAAAATAATCCTCAGAACATCTACTATTTCCTCCCTGACCTCCTTCAACATCCTAAGGAATAATCCATCCGGTCTTGGCGACTTTTCCACTTTCAAGGATTCGAAATCTAAGACTTCCTCTCTCATTAAATGGTCTATCCCATATCATCAGAGTGTGACCCCTGGTTCTGGACTCCCCCACCATCGGGAATATCCTTCCTGCATCTACCCTGTCTAGTCTTGTTAGAATTTTATAGGTTTCTATGAAATCCCACCTCCCCACTCCCTCATTCTTCTGAATTACAGAGAATATGACCCTAACTGGCTCAATCTTTCCCACCATCCCAGGAATCAGACTGGTAAAGCTTCACTGCATTCCCTCGATAGCAAGGACATCCTTCCTCAGATAAGGAGACCTTACTGATAAAAAAATATCTATCTCAGCCTCGAACATACTTAACAAGCCAGCCTCTACTGCCCTCTGCAGTAAACAATTCCACAGATTCACCTCTCCGAGAAATTCCTCCTCGTCTCCATCTTAAATCGACAACCCCTGACTCTGAGATTATGCCCTTTGGTCGTAAACTCTCCCACAACGGGAAACAACCTCTCAGCAGGAAGCCATTCCAAAGCCATTCTTAGAACCCATTCCAAAACTTCATTGAAGTGTTAATGTAAGCCTACTTGTGACACTAACGAATAAACTTTAAACAAATGTTGTGTCACAGCTAAAAACATCACAGAGAGCAAAGGACATGTGTCTCCATGTAGTGTCCTATGTTAGGGGTTGTGGGTTCTAAAAAAGATGTGGTTTGCACATGTTGATTCAAATGAATAGACCAGGTTTATTGAGGAGCTGTTGGCTGTACAGGGTAGTGAAACACTCCAATGACATCACCATCAAATCATGTGACCAGCTCTGAAAGCAATCATACAAGCACTTAAATATATAAACAGTCCAGTACATAGAAACTAACATGCAATAGTGACATCACCTGGAACTCCAACTTCATTTTGAAGAATTCCTTCAGCAAAACCATCATGTCTGTTACAACCATGGAGAGATCTTTAGCAAATGCATCAGCCTTGGTGGTATAGCTGTATCCAGTACCCACAGGGTTATCAACAAACAGCAAGCTGGCAGCTTTCACCTGTCAAGGTAAAAGGGACAAGAGAAACATAATAAAAGCAAATTACTGCAGATGCTGGAATCTGAAACAGAAAATGATGCAAAATCTCAGCAAGTCCGACAACATCTGTGGAGAGAGAACAAAACTCTGACAAAGTGTTATCCAGATTTGAAATGTTAGCTCTGTTCGCTCTCCGCAGATACTGTCAGACCTGTTGAAATTTTCCAGCACTTTCTGTTTCTGTTAAGAGAAGCGTGACAGTGTCTCAGAACAGGACAGGCTGGAGGGGGCATGCTTACTGTGAGTCAATTTGCAGATAGCAGAATGCAGTTTATTAAACTCACTCAATCATATTGTCCAACTCAGTCCAAAGATGTGCGGGTTAGGTTGATTGGCTGTGCTAAAATTGCCCCTTAGTGTCCTAAGATGCGTAGATTAGAGGGATTAGTGGGTAAAATATGTAGGGATATGGGGGTAGGGCCTGGGTGGGATTGTGGTCAGTGCAGACTCGATGGGCCGAATGGCCTCTTTCTGCACTGTAGGGTTTCTATGATTCCATGATATTGGGAGAGAGAGAGAATTTTGCCCAGACAGATTCCTCAAAGCAGAATTCCAGCGCACAACAAAAGCACTATCTTCAATTGCTAAAGTTCCCAACCCCCCGCTTCCCCCATGCCCAAGTCACAAGGTTAGTTTCGACACTTTCAACATCAGCAACAAACAATGAGGGACCCCGACAGAAAGAGATCGCTGAACCAACTCATTCTTGGATTTTAGGGAGGAACTTTACCCATGTGGTGTTTCGAGGATTCAGGTCGGTGTTAAGAGGGCCAATCTCCTTAAAGTTTCCATATCCACAGCTTGAGGCTCCTGGTCCACCCTATATAGGGAAGCGAGAGGGTTAGGAGTATAATGGACAGCAGAAACTGTGGCACTTTCTCACACGGTTCTTTAAAATGGCATCATTAACTTTACATTGAGGAGCTCCCAGAATGGTCATTCCATATTTCGTATTCCGGCTCACCCAAAACAACTTCTCTCACCCTCATCTCTGCCTTCCTACCCCCACCCAGTCCCTCGCCTCTCCACCCCCAGCCGCTCTCTCCAAACATCCATCTCTCTCCCTTTCTGCCCAACCTCCATCCCTCCACCAACCTCTCGAAACACCCTCGTTATGCCCGCCAATCCCTCCTTGCCACCCTCACCACCTCTCACTCCCCTCCTCATTTCCAACTATCCCCTACCCCATACCTACCTTTAGCATTCAAACCACTCCTTTCTCCCTTACCCACTCTCCCACCCTTTACCCCATACTCCACCCACCCATACTCCTCAAATCCCCCACACTTCCATCCTTCCCCAAACCCTTCTCCCAACTCACCCTCACTACCCAACTTCCCCCCTTTCCCAGCAGCCTCTTCCCTCCCTAGTTGTATCCACCACCCCATTCTCACCCATCATCATCCTGCCACCCCTACCTCACATCACCCTTCCCCACCATCACCGCATCCATCCTCTCCACGTGCCCCACCCTCCGCACCCAAACAACCCCTCCCTCGTACACCCTGCTGTCCATCTTGTCCAGTCACGAAGGATGTTTACCTGTAGCCACATGACCAGAGGGAGGGAGGTGAAGTTCTCAGTCGGACTGTTTGCGTAATAAAGCCACCAGAACATATTTGCATCCTCACGCACAGGTACATATCCCCAATCCTCCTTTCCATCTTTGAAAACATGATCACCTGTGTATGGAGAGACAGTCACAGCTGGTGTTACCAACGAGAGAGCGAGGGGGGGGGGGTGGGTGGAGGGTGCGGGGGCGGTGGGGGGGGGGGGGGGGCTGTTTTTCCTATCCACATAGCACTTCCGGAGGGGAGGGGCACACAGGCAAATAGGGGAGTGGGCAAGTGTATGCATGTGGGGAGTGTGTGTGTGTATGAGTGGGGGGTGAGGGGCAATGTGAGTGTATGTGAGTGTAGGAGTGGGTGTGTGTGTGAATGGGGGAGTGGGGAAGTCTGTGTGTGTGTGTGTGTGTGTGTGTGTGTGTGTGTGTGTTTGTGTGTGTGAGAGAATGGGGAATGTGTGTTGTCATGAATGCATTTCTCGGGTGGCAGAGTGGTTAGCACTACTGCCTCACAGCGCCAGGGACCTGGGTTCGATTCCCGGCTTGGGTTACTGTCTGTGTGGAGTCTGCATGTTCTCCCCATGTCTGCGTGGGTTTTCTCCGGGTGCTCCAGTTTCCTCCCACAGTCCAAAGATGTGCAGATTAGGTTGGATTGGCCATGCTAAATTGCCCCTTACTGTCAGGGAGACTAGCAGGGTAAATAAGTCGGGTTATGGGGATAGGGCCTGGGTGGGATTGCAGTCGGTGCAGATTTGATAGGCCGAATGGCCTCCTTCTGCACTGCAGGGATTCTATGATTTCACAGAAAATGGTTAATCTTCAGGAACATTCTGGGATAACTTGTGTTCTTTATAACTGACCATTAAAGGGTTATTGCAAAGACTTTGATTAAAGGAGACAACACCTCAGAAAGCTCCAGACAAAGCTGAAAGCAAAAAATGAATAAAAGTTGTTTCCAAGTTACCCCACATTCTGAAATTAACTGACTACCGGTTTCCAGGGAAATCAGCAAAAGTGAAGGATTGCTTCACAGAGCGCTGCTGAGAGGGTCACCATCATTTATCCTGTTCCTTTGTACCATTGACTTTTTAACCTTTTGGCAGATATCATCGTTTTTATTGGCGTGCATGTGTACGCATGCTTGCATGGACGAGATTGTTAGTAATGATAGGGCGTTGGGGAGAGTTACAGAACAAAGAGATCGAGGGGTACAGGTTCATAGCTCCTTGAAAGTGGAGTCACAGGTGGACAGAATGGTGAAGAAGGCATTCGGCACACTTGGTTTCATTGGTCAGAACATTGAATATAGGAGTTGGGACATCTTGTTGAAGTTGTACAAGACATTGTAAGGCCACACTTGGAATACTGTGTGCAGTTCTGGTCACCCTATTATAGAAAGGATATTATTAAACTAGAAAGAGTGCAAAAAAGATTTACTAGGATGCTATCGGGTTTTGATGGTTTGGGTTATAAGGAGAGGCTGGATAGACTGGGACTTTTTTCCTCTGGAGCTGAGGGGTGATCTTATAGAGGTCTATAAAATAATGAGGGGCACAGATCAGCTGGATAGTCAATATCTTTTCCCAAAGGTAGGGGAGTCTATAACTAGAGGGCATAGGTTTAAGGTGAGAGGGGAGAGATACAAAAGTGTCCAGAGGGGCAATTTGTTCACACACAGGGTGGTGAGTGTCTGGAACAAGCTGCCTGAGGTAGTAGTAGAGGCGGGTACAATGTTGTCTTTTAAAAAGCATTTAGACAGTTACATGGGTAAGATGGGTATAGAGGGATATGGGCCAAATGCGGGCAATTGGGATTAGCTTAGGGGTTTAAAAAAAAGGGCGGCTTGGACAAGTTGGGCCGAAGGGCCTGTTTCCATGCTGTAAACATCTATGACTATGATATTTTTATAATTCATACTATTTTAATCAGTTTTACCTTCTACTTGACGTGCATTCAGATGAGCACAAATAACAAAAAAAAATGTTTTAAAAGCACACATGGCTATGGACCAACTGCTGGAAAATGGGATTAGAATATTTAGGTGCTTGATGGCGGGTGTAAATACGATGGACCAAAGGGCCTTTTTTCTGTGCTGTAAAACTCGGACTCTAGGTCTGGTTTTGTATTAAATTAATAATTGTGCTCCTTATTGAAGAAACCTGGGAACCGAGTGGTCGTTCTGAGATTCACACAGATTTGGTAATATAACTCACTGAAAACATCATCTAAATAGCCTTTAATGACTTGTGCACAAGGAGAACCAGTTTGCAGCTGTCCTGCAAGTGTTTCTGAAGTTACAGAAAAACAACTTAGTAATTATCATCAATTACAGCAAATCAGAAACAAGCAATTTCTCTAATTCTTCATTTGCATACATATTCACCAATTAAATCCTGGCTTTTCGCCCTTTCCCATTCAATGAAAAACTGACTTCTGCTAATCCTTCATTTGCATAGCATATCCCCATATCTTGCCTTTGGTATTTATGGAAGAATTTGGTCTTGCCCACCCGCTGGTGAAGGTCACAAAGCAGAAATGTTAGGGGTCCTATGCAGATGAAGATTAGCCTGTTCATGCTGAAATAGCAGATACTGACCCCTTTGAAGGTCTGCAAGCCGATAAACATTTTAAAAACTGTAGAGAAGGCTTTAACTTTAACTTCAACATTTTAGCTTCTGCACAATTTAGCTTCCAAACTATGAGACTTCAATCTGAGCTCGTGGGATTTAACCCAAGACAGGATTAAAGGCAAAGTAAATCGGAATAAGGAACCTTGGTTCTCGAGGGAGATTGTAACACTGATTAAGAGGAAGAGAGAGTTGTATGAAATGTACAGGCAGCAAGGAACAGATCAGATGCTCGAGGAGTATAAAAAGTGCAAGAAGCTACTTAAGAGGGAAATCAGGAGGGCTAAAAGAAGACATGAGGTTGCTTTGGCAGACAGAGTGAAGGAAAATCCAAAGAGCTTCTATAGGTATGTTAGGAGCAAAAGGATAGTGAGGGATAAAATTGGTCCTCTTGAAGACCAGAGTGGTAGACTGTGTATGGAACCAAAAGAGATGGGGAGATACTAAATGGTTTTTTTGCATCCGTATTTACTGAGGAAATGGGCATGGAGTCTACGGAAATAGGGCAAACAGGTAGGGAGGTCATGGAACCTTTACAGATTAAAGGGGAGGAGGTGCTCGCTGTCTTGAGACAAATCAGAGTGGATAAATCCCCAGGACCAGACAGGGTATTCCCACGGACCTTGAGGGAAGCTAGTGTTGAACTTGCAGGGGCCTTGACAGACATATTTAAAATGTCAGTATTCACGGGGGAGGTGCCGGATGATTGGAGGGTGGCTCATGTTGTTTCGTTGTTTAAAAAAGATTCCAAAAGAAATCCAGGAAATTATAGGCCAGTAAGTTTGACGTCGGTGGTGGGCAAGTTATTGGAAGGTGTGATAAGGGATAGGATCTACAAATATTTGGATAGACAGGGACTTATTAGGGAGAGTCAACATGGCTTTGTGCGTGGTAGGTCATGTTTGACCAATCTATTAGAGTTTTTCGAGGAGGTTACCAGGAAAGTGGATGAAGGGAAGGCGGTGGATGTTGTCTACCTGGATTTCAGCAAGGCCTTTGACAAGGTCCCTCATGGGAGGTTAGTTAGGAAGGTTCAGTTGCTAGGTATACATGGGGAGGTAGTAAATTGGATTAGACACTGGCTCAATGGAAGAAGCCAGAGAGTGGTTGTGGAGGATTGCTTCTCTGAGTGGAGGCCTGTGACTAGTGGTGTGCCGCAGGGATCGGTGTTGGGTCCATTGTTGTTTGTCATCTATATCAATGATCTGGATGATAATGTGGTAAATTGGATCAGCAAGTTTGCTGATGATACAAAGATTGGAGGTGCAGTGGACAGTGAGGAAGGTTTTCAAAGCTTGCAGAGGGATTTGGACCAACTAGAAAAATGGGCTGAAAAATGGCAAATGGAATTTAACGCAGACAAGTGTGAGATATTGCACATTGGAAGGACAAACCAAAGTAGAACGTACAGGGTAAATGGTAGGACTCTGAAGAGTGCAGTTGAACAAAGGGATCTGGGAATACAGGTACAGAATTCCCTAAAAGTGACGTCACAGGTGGATAGGGTCGTAAAGAGTGCCTTTGGTACATTGGCCTTTATAAATCGGAGTATCAAGTATAAAAGTGTTACGGTAAGGTTATATAAGGCATTGGTGAGGCCGAATTTGGAGTATTGTGTACAGTTTTGGTCACCTAGTTACAGGAAGGATGTGAATAAGGTTGAAAGAGTGCAGAGAAGGTTCACAAGGATGTTGCCGGGACTTGAGAAGCTGAGTTACAGAGAGAGATTGAATAGGTTGGTACTTTATTCCCTGGAGCGTAGAAGATTGAGGGGAGATTTGATAGAGGTGTATAAGATTTTGATGGGTATAGATAGAGTGAAAGCAAGCAGGCTTTTTCCGCTGAGGCTAGGGGAGAAAAAAACCAGAGGGCATGGGTTAAGGGTGAAAGGAGAAAAGATTAAAGGGAATATTAGGGGGGGCTTCTTCACGCAGAGAGTGGTGGGAGTGTGGAATGAGCTGCCGGATAAAGTGGTAAATGCGGGGTCACTTTTAACATTTAAGAAAAACTTGGACGGGTTCATGGATGAGAGGGGTGTGGAGGGATATGGTCCAAGTGCAGGTCAGTGGGACTAGGCAAAAAATGGTTCGGCACAGACAAGAAGGGCCAAAAGGCCTGTTTCTGAGCTGTAATTTTCTATGGTTCTAAAAACATATAATTGGGAACAGACAAAAACCAGGTTTCTCCTGCAGCCAAGTAAAGTTTGTGTTTGAGGAATGGCTCCTTCTGATGCAAATGTGTTTTTGGAGAAGCCTGGGTTATACAATGATTATTTAATGAGATTAACCATTGCACAATTGGAGTGTGTGGTGGTGGAGTTACAGATAGAAGTAAAGTAAAGTTACGTTTATTTATTAGTCACAAGTAAAGCTTACATTAACACTGCAATGAAGTTACTGTGAAATTCCCCTGGTCGCTACACTCTGGCGCCTGTTCGGGTCAATGCACCCGAACCAGCACGTCTTTCAGAAGAAGTGGGGATCTCATTGAAACTGATACAAATGCAACAGGGTTAGACAGGGTAGATTCAGAAAGAATGTTCCCAATGGTGGGGGAGTCCAGAACTAGGGGTCAGAGTTTGAGGATAAGGGGTAAACCTTTTAGGACTGAGGTGAAGAGAAATTTCTTCATCCAGAGGGTGGTGAATGTGTGGAATTCACTCCCACAGAATGTAGTTGAGGCCAAAACATTGTCTGATTTCAAGAAGAAATTAGATATCGCTGTTCGGGCTGAAGGGATCGAGGGATATGGGGGGGAAAGGGGGAATCAGGATATTGAATTGGATGATCAGCCATGATCAAAATGAATGGTGGAGCAGGCTCGAAGGGCTGAATGGCCTCCTCCTGCTTCTAGTTTCTATGTTGAGTGGGAGCTAAGAAAGCAGAGCTTTAAAACCCATTGACCACAAAGCTCAAAATGGAAGTGAAAGAACATGGAGGGAGCTGGAGAAACCGGAAGGAGATCAGTTTATTTGGGCAGTTTCAGCTCGAACAGAAGTTGGAACTAGAATTTTGGGTGAAGGAAAAGGAAGATAGAGCATATAGAGAGAAAGCAGAAAGGCAGGAGCAGCTTAGAATGCTGCAACTAAAACAACAGTCTGCCCTTGACTCGAGAGAAAACATAAAGGGAGAGATTCTGAATCTAACCTAAGGCCCAGTGGGGAACTTTTGAAATGTGTTTAAGCCTTCCTGGGGATTGGGTAAAAGGACACAGCAGAATTTTTCATTTCTTTTGAAAAGGTAGGGTTCGGATTCGGGTTAGGTAGGGTGATTTCTGGGTGATGCGCTATCAATTAGGCAAAAGACTACTTGTGTGCCAATACAACTGTAAGCTTTTATTCATTAAGAAGTTTAACAACACCAGGTTAAAGTCCAACAGGTTTATTTGGTAGCAAAAGCCACAAAAGTGTGGCTTTTGCTACCAAATAAACCTGTTGGACTTTAACCTGGTGTTGTTAAACTTCTTACTGTGTTTACCCCAGTCCAACGCCGGCATCTCCACATCATGGCTTTTATTC
>NW_027592865.1:0-43978 GCF_964213995.1 Mustelus asterias
AAAATATACGGCCTTTGAGGCGGATGGTCGCCTTTATCACTTTTTAAGGGTTCCCTTTGGCGTCACGAATGGGGTCTCGGTCTTCCAGCGTGCAATGGACCGAATGGTGGACCAAAACGGGCTGCGGGCTACCTTCCCGTACCTGGATAACGTCACTATCTGCGGCCATGACCAGCAGGACCACGATGCCAACCTCCTTAGATTTTTACGCACTGCGTCTCGCCTGAATCTGACCTACAACAGGGAGAAGTGCGTATTTCGCAAGCGCCGTTTAGCAATTCTCGGATACGTGGTGGAAAACGGGGTCCTTGGCCCTGATCCAGACTGTATGCGTCCCCTCCTGGAACTTCCCCTGCCCACTAGCATCAAAGCACTGAGAAGATGCTTAGGCTTCTTCTCATACTATGCACAGTGGGTTCCCAATTATGCGGACAAAGCCCGTCCGCTCATCAAGTCTACCTCCTTTCCCCTAGCAACAGAGGCTCGCTTAGCCTTTGAAGGGATAAAAGCCGACATCGCGAAAGCCACGATGCACGCTGTTGATGAGTCCATCCCCTTTCAGGTGGAGAGTGATGCATCTGATTTCGCCTTGGCCGCCACACTTAACCAGGCGGGCAGGCCCGTCGCCTTTTTCTCTCGCACCCTCGGATGGGGGGAGGGGGCGGATGGGGGGAGGGGGCGGATGGGGGGAGGGGGCGGATGGGGGGGGGGCGGATGGGGGGAGGGGGCGGATGGGGGGAGGGGTCGGATGGGGGGAGGGGTCGGATGGGGGGAGGGGTCGGATGGGGGGAGGGGCCGGAGGAGGGGGAGGGGCTGGAGGAGGGGGAGGGACTGGAGGGGGGGGGGGAGATGCCGGAGCGGTGGGGAGGGCCCGGAGGGGGGCAGGGGCCAGAGGGGGGCAGGGGCCAGAGGGGGGCAGGGGCCAGAGGGGGGCAGGAGGGGCCGGAGGGTTGGAGGGGCTGAAGTGGGGGGAGGGGCCGGAGGGGGAGAACGGCCAGAGTGCGGGGGATCGGCCGGAAGGGGGGAGGGGCCAGGAGGGGGGGCTGGAGGGGGGAGGGGCCAGAGGGGGGGAGGGACAGAGGGGAGGAGGGGATGGAGGGGAGGAGGGGATGGAGGGGAGGAGGGGATGGAGGGGAGGAGGGGAGGAGGGGCCAGAGGGGGGGAGGGGCCAGAGGGGGGTGAGAGGGGCCGGAGGGTGGAGAGGGGCAGGAGGGGGGAGAGGGGCAGGAGGGGGGGGATGGGCCAGAGGGGGGTAGGGGCCGGAGGGTGGGCCTGGAGGGGGGGAGGGGCCGGAGGGGGGGAGGGGCTGGAGGTGGGTAGGGGCTGGAGTGGGGTAGGGGCCAGAGGGGTGGAGGGGCCAGAGGGGGCGGAGTGGGGGAGGGGCCGGAGGAGGGGGAGGGACTGGAGGGGGGGGAGATGCCGGAGCGGGGGGGGGGCTGGGGGAGTCTCTGTGTCTGGTTCGCAGCGGTGGATGTGCGAGTTAATCCGCGGTTCCCTCCCCGGGCCGCTCACCTACCGACTGGGGCTGTTGAAGGGTCTTTTCGGAAGCTTTGCGGGAGAGCTGGCTGCTGAGGACGCTCTGGCTGCTGCGGCGATTGGCGCTGTCCAGGCGGGGGCGGCCGGTGCGGGATCGGACTTTGTGAGCGGACATGCTGGAGGCCTCATCACCATGGCAACGGGACGCAGCAGCGCGCAAGCGCACAGACTACTCAGCAAACCTGTCAAAACTAATGGCAAACTTCAGCAATTGTCAAACTAACACTGCGCAAATTGCCAAGATTTGATTTATTATTGTCAAATGTATTAGCATACAGTGAAAAGTATTGTTTCTTGCGCGCTATACAGACAAAGCATACTGTTCATAGAGAAGGAAAGGAGAGAGTGCAGAATGTAGTGTTACAGTCATAGCTAGGGTGTAGAGAAAGATCAACTTAATGCAAGGTAAGTCCATTCAAGAGGCTGACGGCAGCAGGGAAGAAGCTGTTCTTGAGTCGGTTGGTACGTGACTTTTGTATCTTTTTCCCGAGGGAAGAAGGTGGAAGAGAGAATGTCCAGGGTGTGTGTGGTCCTTAATTATGCTGGCTGCTTTGCCGAGGCAGCGGGAAATGTCGACAGAGTCAATGGTGTCTCCTATTATTTGCATTTTAATAAATGAACCGGATTTATGCATCAATTGAAAAGAAAATGAAAACGAAATAGACCTAGCTCTGATTTATCAAATTTCTGGCTTATTTTCAATTATAATTTTGACAGCAGTCATTTTAAAACAAACTTTAACTCAAGATGGTTAGAATTAACACAAATTTTGGTTGTTGATTTACATGACAAAGTAGAAATGGTCGACAGCTTCAAGTTTTTAGTGTCCACATCACCAATAACCTCTCCTGTTCCCCCCATGATGACACTATAGTTAAGAAAGCCCACCAACACCTCCACTTTCTCGTACTAAGTTGATCTTTCTCTACACCCTAGCTATGACTGTAACACTACATTCTGCACTCTCTCCTTTCCTTCTCTAAAAACGATATGCTGTGTCTGTATAGTGCGCAAGAAACAATACTTTTCACTGTATACTAATAAATGTGACAATAATAAATCAAATCAAATGTTTCTCACAGCACATTCAGAATAATTAATCGTCCCAGTTTTTAGAAACAGCAATGGTCACAACCATAAAAATCAGATGAATTCAGGTGCATCGGCAGATGGCAACGGTTCCATGGCCACTATTATCGAGACGAGCTCTTAATTCCATATGTATTAATTGAATTTAATTTCGATAAATGTGAGTTGATGCATTTTGGTAGATCGAACAAAGGCAGGACTTAGTTAACGGTAGGGCATTGGGGAGAATTATAGAACAAAGAGATCTAAGGGTACAGGTTCATTGCTCCTTGAAAGTGGAATCACAGGTGGACAGCCTGGTGAAGAAGGCATTTGGCATGCTTGGTTTCATTGGTCAGAACATTGGATACAGGAGTTGAAACATCTTGTTGAAGTTATACAAGACAATAGTAAGGCCACACTTGGAATACAGTTCTGGTCACCCTATCATAGAAAGGATATTATTAAATTAGAAAAAGTGCAGAAAAGATTTACTAGGATGCTACCGGGACTTGATGATTTGAGTTATAAGGAGAGGCTGGATAGACTAGGACATTTTCCCTGGAGCATAGAAGGCTTGGGGGTGATCTTATAGAGGTCCATAAAATAATGAGGGGCATAGATCAGCTGGATAGTCAACATCTTTTCCCAAAGGTAGGGGAACCCTAGAAACTAGAGGATATAGGTTTAAGGTAAGAGGGGAGAGATACAAAAGAGTCCAGAGGGGCAATTTTTTCACTCAGAGGGTGGCGAGTGTCTGGAACAAGCTGCCAGAGGCGGGCACAGTTTTGTCTTTTAAAAAGCATTTAGACAGTTACATGGGTAAGGTGGGTATAGAGGGGAACGGGCCAAATATATATATTAACGATCTAGATGACGGGACTGGGAGCATTCTGGCCAAGTTTGCCGATGATACAAAGATAGGTGGAGGGGCAGGTAGTATTGAGGAGGTGGGGAGGCTGCAGAAAGATTTAGACAGTTTAGGAGAGTGGTCCAAGAAGTGGCTGATGAAATTCAACGTGGGCAAGTGCGAGGTCGTACACTTTGGAAAAAAGAATAGAGGCATGGACTATTTTCTAAACGGTGACAAAATTCATAATGCTAAAGTGCAAAGGGACTTGGGAGTCCTAGTCCAGGATTCTCTAAAGGTAAACTTGCAGGTTGAGTCCGTAATTAAGAAAGCAAATGTAATGTTGTCATTTATCTCAAGAGGCTTGGAATACAAAAGCAGGGATGTACTTCTGAGGCTTTATAAAGCACTGGTTAGGCCCCATTTGGAGTACTGTGAGCAATTTTGGGCCCCACACCTCAGGAAGGACATACTGGCACTGGAGCGGGTCCAGCGGAGATTCACACGGATGATCCCAGGAATGGTAGGCCTGACATACGATGAACGTCTGAGGATCGTGGGATTATATTCATTGGAGTTTAGGAGGTTGAGGGGAGATCTGATAGAAACTTACAAGGTAATGAACGGCTTAGATAGGATGGACGTAGGGAAGTTGTTTCCATTAACAGGGGAGACTAGGACGCGGGGGCACAGCCTTAGAATAAAAGGGAGTCACTTTAGAACAGAGATGAGGAGAAATTTCTTCAGCCAGAGAGTGGTGGGTCTGTGGAATTCATTGCCACAGAGGGCTGTGGAGGCCGAGACGTTGAGCGTCTTCAAGACAGAAATTGATAAATTCTTGATTTCTCGAGGAATTAAGGGCTATGGGGAGAGAGCGGGTAAATGGAGTTGAAATCAACCATGATTGAATGGTGGAGTGGACTCGATGGGCCGAATGGCCTTACTTCCGCTCCTATGTCTTATGGTCTTAAATGCGGGCAACTGGGACTAGCTTAGTGGTAAAAAAGGCGGCATGGACAAGTTGGGCTGAAGGGCCTGTTTCCATGCTGTAAACCTCTGTGACTCTATAATTTAAACTCCACCAACTGCCATGGTCGAGATCATGCTTCAGAATATGTTTCCATTGATGCAGGTGATCAAATCCATCTCCCCTGTTGCTGAACTTTGTCCCTAAATGTACACATTTATAACAGAAAGACCATAGCACTGACAATTGATTAATGCATACAGACAGATGGAAACATATTCCTCTGTGTGATCTCTCGGGCAAGTGTTGTTTGAAATTTAAGAGCTCAAAAAAAATGGAGAATGAGTGCTGTTTGAAGTTAAAGGAAACCGTGCAAACATTATTCATAGTACAAAATAAATAACATAATAATGACTGAATTGTACTGAGTTGTGAGTCTTGACGATTTTATCCCACCCAGAAGAGTTCAGGCAGTGGATTTTGTGGGGCCCTGCACTCACCTTCAAAGAAGTGTGGGTTAGGTTGATTGGCCATGGAAAATTGCTCCTTAGTGTCAGGGGGACTAGCAGCATAGATATGTGGGGTTATGGGGATAAGGTCTGGGTGGGAATGTGGTCAATGCAGGCTCAATGGGCCAAATGGCCTCTTTCTGCATTGTAGGGATTCTATTCATTTCTGCCCTCCTCCCCCCGCCCCCAACTAACCTTATGTTCCTCTTTCCAAGGTTTGAAACTGAGTTATGCAACATGTTCTTGTTTTTGTTTCATAAGTTGGTTTCATCAAGGGATTTATTTAATGAGAAATAAACATTTTGTGAGTCAACAGAATTCACAACTAGCAATAACATAGGCTTTCAGCTTAAATTTATACAGTGATGTTTTCTAGGAGATCAGAGAGAGGGACAGGACTATTACTGCAGCATTGGACTCTAAGAAGCTGATGCCACTCAGGCTCTACCCAGGCACTCGCTGACAGGAAAGGGCCCCAGTTACACAGGCCAAACCCCAGTGCAGCTCACCCCAAAGCTCACAAGCAGGGCTGCAAGGATCCAGACAGAAATTGGGTTCACTCTTTACCTTTTTTTTAAGTTAAGATACCTAATTTTATTTTTGACATTTGTATACTTAAAAGTTCATTTAAAAAGATAGGAGGTGCGAGAGACAGAGAGAGAGAGCGGGACAGATGGGTATAGCCTGGCTTGAATTGATGTTCCGACCACTCAAACCCTCACATGCCCAAAACCCACACTGCCCCACCATACACCACGCCAAACTTGCCGTTATTTTACGTAGCAACGTCGGCAGAGAAAATGCCCAGGACATTTTCCTCCACAGATCACAGCATATGTGGACAAATAGGGCTGGAAGGAGCAAGAGGAAAATGGGATCGAATTCTCCACCCATTCTCCATCACTTAAAAAGCAACACATTACATTCATGGGTATCCTGTAGATGTAGTACATCTGGACTTCCAGAAGGCATTTGATAAGGTGTCACTTAAAAGATTAATACACATGGTTGGTTCACATGGGATTAGGGGTAATTTTTTAGCTTGGATCGAGGATTCGCTAACCAACAGAAAGCAGAAAGTCGGGATAAATGGGTATTTTTCAGTTTGGCGAGATGTAATTAGTAAGGTGCCACAGGGTTCGGTTCTCAGGCCCCAACTATTTACAATCTATATTAATGACGTGGATGCAAGGGTAGTATGTACCATAGTCAAATCTGCGAATGACACTAAAATAGGTGGGACAGTAAATTGTGATAGTTAAATAAGAAATTTAGAAATGGATATGGTTAAGTGAATTTAACAGATGGAGTTTAACATGGATAAGTGTAAGGTTATCCATTCTGGTAGGAAAAACAAAAAGGCAAATTATTATCTAAATGGAGAGAAATGACATAGTGCTTTGGTGCAGAGGGATCTGGGTGTTCTCATGCATGAATTGCAGAACACGAATATACAGGTACAGCAGGTAATAAGGAAGTCAAATGGAATCTTGGTATTTATTCCTAAAGGAATAGAATATAAAAGTAGTGAAATATTGCTGCTACTGTACAAAACACTAGTGAGACCGCACTTTGAATATTGTGTATAATTTTGGTCTCCTTACTTGAGGATGGATGTAGTTGCATTGGAGGCGGTTTAGTGTAGGTTCACTATATTGATTCCAGAGATGAAGGGTTCGATTTATGAAGAGAGATTGGGAAATTTAGGCAATTACTCCCTGGAGTTTAGAAGAATAAGAGATCAAATTAAGGTGTACAGGACGATAAGAGGGATTGACAAAGTAGACATGGAGAGGATGTTTCCTCTTGTAGGGCAGTCTAGAATTAGAGGTCATAGTTTTAAGACAAGGGTAGCAGATTTAAAACAGAGATGAGGAGAAATTACTTCTCTCAAAGGGTTGAGAGTTGGTGGAATTCATTGCCCCAGAACGTGAGTAAATTTAAGGAAGAGGTGGACAGACTTTTAATTAGTAAAATGTTGTGGGCTTTGATGGATCACAACTTTACCCTTCAATAACCAGATCAAGTCACGGAGTTCTCTTAAACAGCTGTTTTAATCAAGGTATATAGCTCGGACCCTGGAAAGTCACAGATCACAGTCTGCAACTAACCACAGTGCAGGATTCAGAAATACACAAGCAATTATAGTTTCAAATTTGATTACAAGTAATTAGTATATACCAATCATGGTGTAGAAGTTATCTTTATCCACTCAGAGTTATTGATTAAGGTTACATCATTCAGATATAATTACGCTTACTTAATTATAATCTCCAATCAGCGTGAAGACTTAATCCACCATTGTTCCAAGTTATCATTGTCCCAATTTGTGCCTGTGTCTGTATATCACTCCCTTTTTCCAGTTCCAGATGTCTGATTTAATGAATTTTCTCAGACTAATGGCCTTGGTGCTTATCAGAAGACTTTTATAAGAAGATCTTTTTTTCATAGCACTTTATGTGATTTTTCAACTTGTGTGATTTTAAGGTTTTGATGGGCGATGGTGAACAGGCAGATAACTGGAGTTGATGCCAAGATGAGATCAGCCATGATCCGTATTAAATGGCAGAGCAGGCTCAAGGGGCTGAATTGCCTCCTCCTGCTCCTAGTTCTTATGATTCTTCATGCATGTCACATTTCTAAATTAAATTGTTTAAATAATAAAAAGAGAAGAATCTGTACGACAGAAAGTAGGAATGATAAAGAGAAGAGAAAGAGAGAGAGGGAAAGGGAGAGAGAGAAATGGATGGAAAAGATGGTTTGAATAGATCCATCCAGAACACTGACCTAATGAGAAGCTGGATTAGTGGCTGGTTTTGTGCTAATTTGTTACAGATTGTAACGGGAATTTAAGCCCTTACCTTGCAGCTATTGTCCAGAGTCACCAGAGGAATATGTAAAAAATATATGGCTGAAAATAGACTAGGTTCAAAACAGCCAAAAATTACACTTTTCCAGTATGATTTTTCAAAATGTGAACAACAGCATAAATTACTTTTTAGCTTTTGCTGCAGTCTCACGGACATTTTCTGGAGTTTGCTATGAAATTAAATAAAATCTTCCAGCTTTAACCAGGGACTCAAATTCTTTTAGTGCCAAGTTTGTAACATTTGAACATCTGGTGGCTGTCGGAATATAACAAAAGCTCCGCGCACCACCACAACCCTCCCCCCACTCATACCCCCAGGGACCACATAATACTGAAGCAAAATTGAAATTGTATGTTTGCTTTCGCCCACAGATTTATACCACGGTCCAACTGTAGCTTAATTACTCATTTAAAACATTATCGCCCTTATGTAGCAAATTTTGCAGGCAAATTGCACACAGCAGGCTTCCACAGACAACCATGATTATATTTTTAGATCAAACTGTTTCAGTAATATTACCTGTGGTGTATTCATTGATCAGAATGCCAGAAAGATGAGCATTACTGCAGTATTAATATCTCAAAGTAGAGAACTCTCACAGATTCTACCGATGCGCTCGCTGACAAGCACAGGCCCCAGTCAAACAGCAATTCCTCCCACAGCTCTCAACAACATGGACACACAGAATTAGAAGGAACAAGAGAGAGATGGGGTCCAATCCTTCACCCATCTTCCGCCACTTAAATTAACAACTTTTTCATTGCAGTTTGTCACCTTATTTTAAAATAAATCTTTAAATGCAGGATCAAATAGGGAATCTGGAAGACAGAGAGGGATAGAATGATGGAGAGAGAGAGAAAATAGAACATAGAACAGTACAGCACAGTACAGGCCCTTCGGCCCACGATGTTCTGCCGAACCTTTCCCGAAACCAAGATCAAGCTATCCCACTCCCTATCATTCTAGTGTGCTCCATGTGCCTATCCAATAACCGCTTGAAAGTTCCTAAAGTGTCCAACTATCACAGCAGGCAGTCCATTCCACACCCCAACCACTCTCTGAGTAAAGAACCTACCTCGTACATCCCTCCTATATCTTCCACCATGAACCTTATAGTTATGCCCCCTAGTAACAGCTACATCCACCCGAGGAAATAGTCTCTTTCTATCCCCCTCATCATCTTATAAACCTCTATTAAGTCGCCTCTCAACCTCCTCCGCTCTCCAGAGAAAAGCCCTAACTCCTTCAACCTTTCCTCATAAGACCTACCCTCCAAACCAGGCAGCATCCTGGTAAATCTCCTTTGCACTCTTTCGAGTGCTTCCACATCCTTCTTATAGTGAGGTGACCAGAACTGCACACAATATTCCAAATGTGGTCTCACCAAGGTCCTGTACAGTTGCAGCATAACCCCACGGCTCTTAAACTCAAACCGCCTGTTAATAAACGCTAACACACTATAGACCTTCTTCACGGCTCTATCCACTTGAGCCGTGAAGAGATCTGTGGATATGAACCCCAAGATCTCTCTGTTCCTCCACATTCCTCAGAACCCTACCTTTGACCATGTAATCCGCATTCAACTTTGTCCTACCAAAATGAATCACCTCGCACTTATCAGGGTTAAACTCTGTCATTTTTCAGTCCAGCTTTGCATCCTATCAATGTCTCTTTGCAGCCTACAACAGCCTTCCACCTCATCCACTACTCCACCAATCTTGGTGTCATCCGCAAATTTACTGATCCACCCTTCAGCCCCCTCCTCCAAGTCATTTATAAAAATCACAAATAGCAGAGGACCCAGCACTGATCCTTGTGGTACACTGCTGGTAACTGGTCTCCAGTCTGAAAATTTTCCATCCACCACCACCCTCTGTCTTCTATGAGATAGCCAGTTACTTATCCAATGGGCCAAATTTCCCTCTATCCCACACCTCCTTACTTTCTTCATAAGCCGACCATGGGGGACCTTATCAAATGCCTTACTAAAATCCATGTATATGACATCAACTGCTCTACCTTCATCGACAGACTTAGTTACCTCCTCAAAAAATTCAATCAAATTTGTGAGGCAAGACTTACCCTTCACGAATCCGTGTTGACTATCCCGGATTAAGATGCATCTTTCTAAATGGTCGTAAATCCTATCCCGCAGGACCTTTTCCATTAACTTACCGACCACCGAAGTAAGACTAACCGGCCTATAATTACCAGGGTCATTCCTATTTCCTTTCTTGAACAGAGGAACAACATTCACCACTCTCCAGTCCTCTGGCACTATCTCCGTGGACAGTGAGGACCCAAAGATCAAAGCCAAGGGCTCTGCAATCTCATCCCTTGCCTCCCAAAGAATCCTAGGATATATCTCATCTGGCCCAGGGGACTTATCGACCTTCAGGTTTTTCAAAATTGCTAATACATCTTCCCTCAGAACATCTGCCTCCTCCAGCCTATCAGCCTGTATCACACTCTCATCCTCAAAAACATGGTCCCTCTCCTTGGTGAACACTGAAGAAAAGTATTCATTCATCGCCTCTCCTATCTCTTCTGACTCCATGCACAAGTTCCCACTACTGTCCTTGACCGGCCCTAACCTCACCCTGGTCATTCTTTTATTCCTCACATAAGAGTAAAAAGCCTTGGGGTTTTCCTTGATCCGACCCGCCAAGGACTTCTCATGCCCCCTCCGAGCTCTCCTAAGCCCCTTTTTCAGCTCATTCCTTGCTAACTTGTAACTCTCAATGGACCCAACTGAACCTTGTTTTCTCATCCTTACATATGCTTCCTTCTTCCTCTTGACAAGACATTCAACCTCTTTTGTGAACCATGGTTCCCTCACTCGGCCATTTCCTGCCTGCCTGACAGGGACATACCTATCAAGGACATGCAGTATTTGTTCTTTGAACAAGCTCCACTTTTCATTTGTGCTTTTCCCTGACAGTTTCTGTTCCCATCTTATGCTCCCTAATTCTTGCCTAATCACATCATAATTGCCCCTCCCCCAATTATAAACCTTGCCCTGCCATACGACCCTATCCCTCTGCATTGCAATAACAAAAGACACAGAATTGTGGTCGCTATCTCCAAAGTGCTCTCCCACAACCAAATCTAACACTCGGCCCGGTTCATTTCCCAGTACCAAATCCAATGTGGCCTCACCTCTTGTCGGCCTATCCACATATTGTGTCAGGAAACCCTCCTGCACACACTGTACAAAAACTGCCCCATCCGAACTATTCGACCTATAAAGGTTCCAATCAATATTTGGAAAGTTAAAGTCACCCATGACAACTATCCTGTGACCTCCACACCTATCCATAATCTACTTTGCAATTTCTTCCTCCACATCTCTATTACTATTTGAGGGCCTATAGACAACTCCTAACAATGTGACCGCTCCTTTCCTATTTCTAACTTCAGCCCATATGACCTCAGTAGGCAGATCCCCCTCGAACTGCCTTTCTGCAGCCGTTAAACTATCCTTGATTAACAATGCTACTCCTCCACCTCTGATGAGAGAAACATAATGGAATACAGCAGCAAGAAATAAAGAACTAAAGTGAAAGCAACAGATGCTTCATTATTCGATCAATATCAGCTCACAAAAATATAGGGCGGGATTTTCCAGGTATGGTCGCCCCAAAATCGGAAAATCCCACCTGAGGTCAACGGACCTTTGCATGTTTCGCCGCTGCCCCCCCCCCCCCCCCCCGACTATGATTCCCGTGGCAGGCAGGACGGGAAAACTCCCTCCATTGTCTCGGGAACATTTACAGGTTTATGGGGAAAGTGCGGAGAGTGGGGCTAATTGGTTATTTCAAAGGGGCAATGCAAGTATAATGGACTTGAATGGCCTCCAGCGGTGTAAGACTCAGTTGGCATATATCAGATATTGTACTCCCAGTTCATGCCAGGCACTGGAAAATTCACAGTGGAGAACACTGAATATTCAGTTAGTGAGATCTGTATTTACATATCTCATTGAAACCGAACATACTAAACAGACTATGCTGTAAAGTTGGTTATAGATCCTGGGCAAACCACCTGCATGATCATGGTTTCACCCTTGCCAGGTAAGTATCTTTTGAGCTCGGCTTCTCCAGAAATGCAGGGCACAGTGCCACTCTAAAAACTCCATCGTAGCACTGTAGCTTTGGAGGGTGGGGGGGGAGGGAGGGGGAGAGGCATGACCCACACCCTTTTTACAGCATTAGCTGCTGTATAGAACAAAGAAAATTACAGCACAGGAAAAGGCCCTTCAGCCTTCCAAGCCTGCACCGACCATGCTGCCCGACTTAACTAAAATCCCCTACCCTTCCGGGGACCATATCCCTCTATTCCCATCTCATTCATGTACTTGTCAAGACGTCCCTTAAAGGTCACTACCGTATCCGCTTCCACTACCTCCCCCAGCAACGAGTTCCAGGCACCCACCACTCTCTGTGTAAAAAATCTGCCTCGTACATCTCTTTTAAACCTTGCCCCTCGCACCTTAAAACTATGCCCCCTAGTAATTGACTCTTCCACCCTGGGAAAAAGCTTCTGACTATCCACTCTGTCCATGCCTCTCATAATCTTGTAGACTTCTATCAAGTCTCCCCTCAACCCCCGTCACTCCAGTGAGAACAAACCAAGTTTCTCCAACCTCTCCTCATAGTTAACACCCTCCATACCAGGCAACATCCTGGTAAATCTTTTCTGCACCCTCTCCAAAGCCTCCACATCCTTCTGGTAGTGTGGCAACCAAAATTGAACACTATATTCCAAGTGCGGCCTAAGGTTCTTTAAAGCTGCAACATGATGTGCCAATTTTTAAACTCAATACCCTGGCTGATGGAGGCAAGCATGCCGTATGCCTTCTTGACTACCTTCTCCACCTGCATTGCCACTTTCAGTGACCTGTGTACCTGTACACCCAGATCCCTTTGCCTATCAATACTCCTAAGGGTTCTGCCATTTACTGTATATTTCCTATCTGTATTAGACCTGTATAGTATGTTTAGATGTCCAGGGAATGTCAGTGACTGGATGGATGCTCATGAGTTGATGAATAAGTGGATGGGCAGGATACTAGAATGGGTAGGTGGTGAGGTAAATGGGTAGGGTGGGTGAGCTAATTGGCAAGTGGATTGAGTGGCATGTAGATGAGGTAGTAAGTGGGTAGCATGGCAGGTGGGTGAGGTGGTAGATGGATAGAGTGTTGGGTGAGTGAGGTGATTGTTGAGTAAGTAGCAGGTTAGTGAGGTGGGACATAGGTTGGTGGGTAGTCAGGTCAGATTGGGAGATCTAGTTAGGTCAAAGGTTTATCAGGTCTGGGGGAGTGTAGTTGTGCCCTGTTTGTGATCGGAACTCCCACCCACCTGACAAAGGAACAGCGTTCCAAAAGCTAGTGGCTTTTGCTACCAAATAAACCTGTTGGACTTTAACCTGGTGTTGTTAGACTTCTTACGGAGTGTAGTTGTGGACAGAGGGTAGTCATAGGATCAGCAGTGTGGGTGGATGGTTGGGAGGTAGTTGGATTGGGGAGGAGCATAGTTGGAGGGCGCAGTCACTGGAGGTAGTTGAGAGGTCGGGTGAAGTAGGGAGAGTTGGGAGCTGAAGGGAAAGCCTGGGGGGATGGCAGGGAGGTCAGTATGAGTGACGAGGGAATCAGTTCTGTAGCTACCCAGGAGTTGGACTAGGATTCATCTGTCTAACATTTCCTGGATAATTATTCAGGTAAGAACCATTAACTGATCAAACTGTCCAGCTCTAGCTCAGAGTTGGAGGCTTTCTTGGAGGATCCAGGGGATCAGGAGATTTGCCCACTGGAAGTTAAAACTTCCCTGGCAATTCCAAAGGAGGTCAGCATATTGTGACTTCCGCAGCGTCCCAACATGCATCTTGGGTCATATGTCTGGTCTCTGAAGATCCACAAACAGGAAGATTTAGGCCAATGACCATCTTTGGTCTCCACTGCAAACTTCTTCCTGAGCTGCATCCTTTCCCTGGCAAAAGTCGAACCAGATTATTCTCAAACTTGGACTCTGAGATGAGTTTCTGACCACATACGTACACCATCATTAAGACCATCGATTTTCCTCTTCTGCAACATTGCCTAACTCCACCCCACATCAGCTCACCTACTGCTGAAACTCCTTTGTTACTTCCAAACATGACTAACACACTCCAGGCTGGCCCCCCACATTCTGACCTCATGTGCAATTTTAATATCCCCAATTTTAATTGTTCCATCATTGGTTACTTATGTCTTCAATTATCAAGGACTTAAGTTCTATAATTCCCTCCCTAAACCTCCCTGTCTCTTTCCTCCATTTTCTCCTTTAAGGCACTTATCATAACCTACATTGTTAAACAAACTTTTGCCCATCTGTCCTAATGCAGTTCAGTGTCAAACTTCACTTTAAAATACTCCTGTCAAACACCGTGGGATGTTTTATTCCTTCAAAGGTGCTATATAAATACCAATTGTTGTTGTTACCCAGTACCCTTTCTTCTATTAAACCGTTCCATTGAATAGAGAACCATATCGTATGAAGTGAAACCTGTGTCTGCATCCTTTGCCATGTTTTTGTAAGGCATGATATTTTCCTTCCTTTCCAGTTGAGTTAGTATAGCACAAATCTAAGAAAAGGGGCTACAACATTAACACAAGTATTTATCTGAAGAGAATTTTAATCTTTTTATCAAGAACAACAGGTCTATGTGCAGCATAATGCACAAGTGGGATGGTCAGTTCCTCAAAAAACAGTCATGAACAAATGCAAATTGTGTGCCACATACAATTGATATGCTCTGGAATGCATGTGAAATCTCCATTAGTGCTTGGAGAGATTTGGTTGAGATTATTGAACATTTATTTTCTTTTCTCAAGGCAAAGAAAATAAGCACATCATGAGTCATTGTAAGCAGGAAAACCACAAGAAATTGCTTTTGGTGCAATTTGCTCGATAATTGGCCTAGAAAACATGTAGGCACTGGAAATGGGCAATGCTACTCACAGTATAAGCTAAACATGGTCCGGAAATCAACCCTGCTGAGTACCAGACATTAAAGGGCTAATTAGAAAAGAATAATAAACAAAATGTAATGGTGGGGTGAATTTCACCCTCTGGGATGGGGGAGGGGGATGTGTTAGGGTATAGAACGTAACTAGCTAGATAGTACATCGGCAACCTGTTTTACATTCCACCCAATTTTGAGAATAAATCTGGGCCATGTGTATTTCAGGTTGCCGATTCCTTATTGCCCACCTTTTGCTGCTGCCCAGGATGAATTTTGCTCCCGGTTATTTCAACCACAATGTGATGGAGCTCCACGGCAGGGTCAAAGAGAATCAAGCAAATCTCCAAGATAACCAGCACTTATCCCATTGGTACTCCGAGGATGAAATATTTGAAATAGTGAGCATTAAAAATCTGGACATGGAGCTGTTATTTATCATTTGTGTCACTAACAAAAATTCAGAAATTGATGTTAATGAGCAAATGTAAAAACAACAACTTACATTTATATAACAGTTTTAATGAAGTGAAATGATCTAAGCAGGGGCAACCATATTTGACATTGAGCCATGTAAGCCAATGGTTTGATCAAAAAGGCATTTTATGGAATGTCTAAAACGGGACGAGGAAGTTGGAGAGTCTTAGAGAAGGAATTCCAGAGTTTAGTCTCAGAGACTGACAGGAGGAAAGGAGCATTAGATCACCTCTAAACCTTCTAAACCTATGGGTATACAAGCTACAATTAGGCAACCTGTCCTCTTAAGACTTCGGGTCTAGCATGAAGGAGGAACTGAAGGAAATCCTTAATAGTCAAGAAATTGTATTGGGGAAATTGCTGGGATTAAAACACAATAAATCCCCAGGGCCTAATGTTCTGCATCCCAGAGTGTCTAAGGAAGTCTCCCTAGAAGTAGTGGACGCATTGCTGATCATTTTCCAGCATTCTATAGACTCTGGAAGAGTTCCAATAGATTGGAGAGTAGCTAATGTAATCCCACTTTTTAAAAAAGGATGGAGAGAGAAAATGGGGAGTTATAGACCGGTTACCCGGACACTGGTGGTGAGGAAAACGCTGGTGTGAATTATTAAGGATGTTATAACTGAGCATTTGGAAAGCAGTGACAGGATCAGTCCAAGTCAGCATAGATTCACGAAAGGGAAATCATGATTGACAAATCTTCTGGAATTTTTTGAGAATGTGACCATTAAAGTGGACAGGGTGAACAAGTGGATGCTGTGTATCTGGACTTTCAAAAAAGCTTTTGACAAGGTCCCACACAAGAGATTAGTGAGCAGAATTAAAGCTCATGTTATTGGGGGTAATATATTGACGTGGATAGAGAACTGGTTGGCAGACAAGAAGCAAAGAGTGGGAATAAACAGGTCCTTTTCAGAGTGGCAGACAATAACTAGTGGGGTACAGCAAGGTTCAGTGCTGGGACTCCAGCTGTTCACAATATACATTAATGATCTGGACGAAGAAATTGAATGCAATATCACCAAATTTGCATATGATACTAAGCTGGGTGGCAGTGTGTGCTCTGAGGAGGATGCTCAGAGGTTGCAGGGTGACTTGGACAGGCTGACTGAGTGGGTAAATACTTGGCAAATGCAATATAATGTGGATAAATGTGAGGTTATCCACTTTGGTAGCAAAATCAGGAAGGGAAGATTTTTATCTGAATGGTAGCAGTTTAGGAAAAGGGGAAGTGCAATGTGACCTGCGTATCATGATGGAACAGTCGCTGAGGGTTGGCATGCAGGTACAGCATGCAGTGAGGAAAGCTCATGGTATGCTGTCCTTCATAGCAAGAGGATTTGAGGATAGGAGTAAGGATGTCTTGCTGCAGTTATACAGGGCATTGGTTAGGCCACACCTTGAGTATTGTGTGCAGTTTTGGTCTCCTAGTCCGAGGAAGGACATTCTTGCTTTTGAGGGAGTTCAGTGAAGGTTCACCAGACTGATTCCCAGAATGGCAGGACTGACATATGAAGAGAGACTGGATCGACTGGGATTGTACTCACTGGAATTTAGAAGAATGAGAGGGGATCTCATAGAAACATATAAAATCTTGATGGGACCGGACAGGCTAGATGCAGGAAGAATGTTCCCGATGTTGGGGAAGTCCAAAACTAAGGGGCCACAGTCTAAGAATAAGGGGTAAATCATTCAGGATTGAGATGAGGAAGAACCTCTTCACTCAGAGAGTTGTGAACCTGTGGAATTCTCCACCACAGAAAGCTGTTGGGGCCAGTTCTTTAGATATGTTCAAGAGGGAGCTGGACATGGCCCTTGCGGCTAAAGAGATCAAGGGGTATGGAGGGAAAGCAGGAGTGGGATACTGAAAATGCATGATCAGCCATGATCATATTGAAGGTGGTGCAGGTTCGAAGGGCTGAATGGCCTATTTCTGCGCCTATTTTCTACATTTCGATGTTTCTAAGACTTTATGCCTCAGTATTATTCTGGTGAATCTGTACTGCATCCCCTTAAGACCAATATACGTTCCTGAGGTACAGTGCCCAGAACTGAACACAGTTATTCCTGATGGAGTCTGACCAAGGCCTTGTACAACTGAAACATAGGCCGTGATTCTCCCAAAAGTGCTGAATTGCTGGGGAAACTGTTCTAAATCCCGACTGTTTTGTCAGTTCAGCTTCTTACGCGAATCTCCACACTCTGTGCACTGCAGAGGTCCCAATCGTGAATATCCTTAAAAACCAGGGGGAGGGGGGGTTGGGGGGGCCTATTCACGTCAGAGTCTGACAGCTCTGGAACTCTGCGCATGCGCAGTGGCCCCGATCGGTCAGACTTCCTGTTTGCTGGCCAGCCCGATTGCTGGCCAGCCCAAGACCCATGCAGTGCTGCCCCTCCAGCCCCCCAAATGGCCTGATCACACCCCCACAACAGTTCCCGGGCCAGCCTTGACCCCCCCCCCCCACCCTGGAGTGCCCCGTGCACAGCCCACCACACCCCCAACAGTGACGATCCCTCCAACCCCCCTCACCCTAGCAGACCACCCTCCCGCTGACCCCCCGGGGTCAGACACCCTCCCAAGGCAGTCCCCCCCCCCCCCACCTGGAAGACCACCCACTCCCCAGCCCGCCCCAATCGCTGCCCTCCCTCCATCCCAGACCGATCCTGTCTGCAGAGTGGCAGCGGGACCCCCCCACCCCCACCGATTGCCCCTAGGCCCTGCCCACAATAGGCCCCACCCCCATTGGGCAGTGCCAAGGTGCCCCCTGGGCATGGGCACTTTGCCGCTTGGGCAGTGCCAGGGGGCACAGGCTGGCACTGCCAGGGCACCCATGCCCAGGGGGCACCACGCCCCTCCGCAGCCTGACCCCATGGGGGGGCCCCGATTGCCCCCCTTCTTTCCGGCGGGGTCTCCCGCTAGTTCCCCGAATGTGGGGGGCTATTGTAAACCCCGCCGGAATAAAGTACTCCTGGCGGGGTGGGAGATTCAATCGGGACCGGAAAGTTCCCGATAATGAACTGCTAAACATATTTAAAATACATTTTAAAAAGATTCAATTACTTACCTGCCTTACCGCCGGTTTCCAGTGTGGTCTGACCGGCGACTGTTCGCCGGCTCTGGGAGATGCGCATGCGTTCCCGGCGCATGCGCAAATCCCGGAACAAGGCCGGCGACGCGCATCTCCCAGCGTGACCCGCCAAAAACGTTGCAGGTTGCAATGGGAGAATCGCAGCTATAGCTCACTCCCTCGTGTCTTCCAGGGACGTAGGTTAACGTTCCATTAAGTTTAAAGTTTATTTATCAGTGTCACAAGTAGGCTTACGTTAACACTGCGATGAAGTTACTATGAAAATCCCCTAGTTGCCACATTCCGGCGCCTGTTCGGGTACACTGAGGGAGAATTTAGCATGGCCAATGCACCCTAACCAGCCACGTCTTTCGGACTGTGGGAGGAAACCGGAGCACCCGGAGGAAACCCCTCAGACACGGGGAAAATGTGCAGACTCCGCACAGACAGTCCCCCAAACAGGGATTGGAACCCAGGTCCCTGGTGCTGTGAGGCAGCAGTGCTAACCCACTGTGCCACACCGCCGCCTCAGCGCTTTGATTGCTTTTTGCAGCTGTGCTCGAGCTTTTAGTCATTTGTGTACATGGACAGCTTCTCCACAGTTTCTACACAGCTTCTAGTTTCTCACAGTTCAGGAATGTTTACCATGCTGTATCAGTCTGTACAATCGTGTATGGTTGTTTGCAGGCTGTAAACAAGAGGAAAACAGAAAATGACAAAAGTTCAATTTCCTTCGGTCCTCTGGTTGAGACATTTGTGATTCACATATTTTTTGTTTATCTTTGCCAGTCTCCTCAGTGTTTAATTCTAACCTTGTTGTCTAGTTAAAGGCAGCTCACAAATTCAGATAGAATCTGTAGAGTTTTCAAAGTTTTTTACACAAACTCCAAACCGCTTAAATGAAAAGATCCATTTAGTATAAACAGGACAGAGTTCCTCACTTGCCTTAGCCTTACTTAAACATAAACATCCTTGGTTGACCAAATTGTTTTCTAATATAAGCATCAATGGTGAGTCTCCAAATGCTGGCGTCCCAAATAATGTCTGGATTCATAAAGCACATAAATTCCAGAGTGTTTTGTTACACACAGCTGTGAAAGGCAAAGAGATAACTAACAGAACTTAGAACTGACAAAGTTTTGGTTTTAATTTAATAAACTATGTCCTTTTCCCTCAGGCTTTTTTCTCCCTCTCCTGATTTTCACTTTACTTCAGTTTGACATTTTATTACACTTGTTCAAAACCTTTCCAACAACTTGAATCTGAATATAAGTGCTGCTTCAGAACCCCACACATCCCAATATCACAATGGCTTTTTCCTTCCTGTTCTGAATTCAGAATTATTCCTGTCAATGTCAAGGCACCTGCTATTACCCCTCCCTTCAAGAGACTAGGGCTGCAGAGTAAAACCGGGCAATTGCAGAGTAAGACTAAATTCTGCAGAATATTATATGTGGAAAAGAGCAAAGCCATTTTCTTCCTCCATTAATGGCACAAATTAATTCTCTATCCATTGACTCTATCCCCTATCCTGGTCACTGTCTGAAGTTGAATTGGACTGTTCACAACCTTGTCCTATTTGATCCTGAGTTGATTTTACAACCCTACATCTGCTCTATCACTAAGCTCACCTACTACCTTCTCCGTGCTATAGTCTGTCTTCAACCCTGTCTCCGTCTATCGACTGCTGGACCTCTCTTCATAAAGCTCAGTACATCCAAAGCTCTGCTATCTGTAAGCTGGTTGAATCTTATGCATTTATCCATCAGCTCTGTGTTCACTAGCTGAGGTTGGTCATCAAAGGCTCAAATTTTAAATTCCCATCATGTCCAAATTCATCCACAATCTTCTTCCTCCCGATCTCTGCAACTTCCTCCAGCCTTGCTGCACTCAGAGTGCTTTCCTCCAATTTTGCCTTCTTGTGCACCACTATTTCCTCAGCTCCACAAGTTGCTTAGACCCTCAGCCCAGGAATCTCCTGTCTAAACCAGTCTGCCACTCCAACTCACTCTCATCCTTTAAGACACTCCATAAAACCTCTTTGACCAAGTTTTGGTCACTTGTCTTAATATCTCTTTACATGGTGTGGTGTCAAATTTTGTCTGATCATTCACCAATGAAGCACCCTGGAATAAGGGCACTATGCAAGTCGCTGTTGTTTACTGCATTAAAGGAACAATGCTAACTTATGAATTGGGGAGGGAGATTCTGATCCCGCGTTAGTTGTTGGTGTGGAAAATTTGGCAAGAATCTGAATTTTCTCCAGCAAGATTGCAATTTCTGATTTTCAAACCCTCTCACTGGTGGAGTAATGTGAAAAACAACGCATTAGCAAGTACTCACTCCAGGACTCCCCCCCTCAACGATCATTCAGCTTTATAAGCATATGAGCCTGGCAACCTCACCTATGAAGGACATATCAGAGGTGAGTACTCAGGTTACCCTTACCTTCTTGGTGCCAGTTGCCGAGGGGAGCAATAGGAAGTAGGGGACCCAGATAGGTTCAGATCAGGGCCACGGGTGCGGGGATGGGGGGGGGGGGGGCTCGCTTTCTCAGGGAGAGGGATCGCTCACAAGCCTGCCCTTCATGTCGGAATGTCCTCAGATTTAAAGGGGTGTGGCAGCTGGCATTCAGGCAGTGCTTCTCATGTCCTCCTTGCTGGGCTTGTGTCGATTGCCGCTAAGAGTAAAGAATGAGAGCTGGAAAGTGGGTGGGAGGTGGTGAATGCAGGGGGTCAGCACTGCCTCGGCAAAGCAGCCAGCATAATTAAGGACCCCGCGCACCCCGGACATTCTCTCTTCCACCTTCTTCCGTTGGGAAAAAGATACAAAAGTCTGGGGTGACGTACCAACCGACTTAAGAACAGCTTCTTCCCTGCTGCTGTTAGACTTTTGAATGGACCTACCTCGCATTAAGTTGACCTTTCTCTACATCCTAGCTATGACTGTAACACTACATTCTACACTCTCTCGTTTCCTTCTCTATGAATGGTATGCTTTGTATAGCACGCAACAAACAATACTTTTCATTGTATGTTAATACATGTGACAATAATAAATCTAATCAAATCAAAATCAAAGGGGGAGACAGTGAGGTTATTGGGTGGGGTTCCATGAGAGGCCAGGCTAATGGACGGAGTGGGAGAATTAGAAAACGGCTGCTTCCCTGCCTCATGAAGCTTGAAGACCCTCTCACTGGGGGGATGACAACTGCTCTGCAATTGTAACCCCTACTCAGACAGCAGTGTGAGGACAAAGGGGATGAGCTGCAGATAAGATGGGCGGCACGGTTAACACTGCTGCCTCACAGCTACAGGGACCCTGGTTCAATTCCGGCCTTGGGTGACAGTCTGTGTAGAGTTTGCACGTTCTCCCCCTGTCTACATGGGTTTCCTCCGGGTGCTCCAGTTCCCCAGGATCCACAGCTGAGGTTGAAGTGACCTGCTGTCTTCCACACCCTGTTGCCCAACATTACCTTGGCCCTTGGAGGGCCTGGTCTTCGAGGATCCAGGCCTACTTTCAGTCTTCAGGGTTGTTGTGGTGCTGCCCTCCTTGGTGTGTGGGGATGGAAATGTGTCACTCACAGGGAGCGGGGTGTCAGATGCGGTGGGCACCCCCAGAGTCCTCAGGCTGTACTCCTGTTGCTCCTCCTCCCTTCAGATGCCTGGGGACCCCTGGGCTCCTCCGTGGGATACAGGGGCAGCTGGATTATGGTCCAGAAGACCAGCCGTACTCTGACATTTATGGATTCCCACCAGTGCCTGCAGCATGGAGCTCATGCCCTGAGCCATGGACATCATGAGCTGAACCATGGTGTGGACATCTCCTGCCATGGAGTGCATATCCTTGATTTGATTTGATTTATTATTGTCACATGTATTAGTATACAGTGAAAAGTATTGTTTCTTGCACACTATAGAGACAAAGCGTACTGTTCATAGAGAAGGAAACAAGAGAGTGCAGAATATAGTGTTTCAGTCATAGCTAGGGTGTAGAGAAAGATCAACTTAATACGAGGTAGGTCCATTCAAAAGTCTGACGGCAACAGGGAAGAAGCTGCTCTTGAGTCGGTTGGTACGTGACCTCAGATTTTTGTACCTTTTTCCAGATGGAAGAAGGTGGAAGAGAGAATGTCCGGGGTGCATGGGGTCCTTAATGCTGCTGCTCTTCCGAGGCAGCGGGAAGTGCAGTCAGGGTCAATGGATGGGAGGCTGGCTTGCATGACAGACTGGGCTACATTCACGACCTTTCGTAGTTTCTTCCAGTCTTGGACCTGCATCAAGGTCTCCACTGCAGATGCCACCCTCGCAGTGTTGGCTTTGTTGTGTTGAAGTGATCGCACTATCTCCTCGGACAGAAGGCAATGGGACTCCTCCAGTCAACCTTGCAGTCTGAGGAGGGATGCTATCATCCCTTCCTGATGCTCATCCCTCTGCCTCCGCCGTTCCAGCAGCTGTGGGACAACCCTACCCAGGGGCACATCATTGGCCCATGTTGTGGGGTTCTCTGGGGGATAAGTATCGCCAAACCTTCAGCCAATACAAAGACTCACAAAAGTCAGTGTCTCGATTTAAAGATGTATCTTTATTAACGAACGACTAAAGGGAGAGATAACATTGGTCAGTCCAATGTCTTTTTACAGAGAAGGCTCTGAGCTTTCCAATATAACTCTGAGGTTACAACGGATTGATCAATTATACATTTTTCATATCAAATTCTCCCACCTTTCATTAGTTATGATCAAATCATCTTCAATATAAATCAATTATTAATAACACTTGTCATATACTTTAGCCAATTGCATTCTACGCTCTGACATTATGGGATTTCATTGGTCCGTAGAATCCAGATGCCTCCTCCCTCTATTGCTGATGCTTCTTCCTCTGTTGCCTCGTAACCCCGACGCTCAGGTACAAAGGTCAAAGTCAAGGTTCCCACCAGCTCCTGCTACATCACTGGCCAAACGAGACAGATGTACATTCTCATGTCTGAGAAGGGACCTGTCTTATCTGGATAGTGTGAAAAACCCTATTGGTAAGTAGCCCTGAGAACCTTACTGCGAGCAACTTTTGCTGATAAGAACTTACACATTCCGAGGTTTCATAGTTTCCAAAGAATGTGATTCTGTCTACGAAGGCTTCATCCCAGCACCCCTCGCAGCAGCCTGCTCTTGGCTAAAGTGCACAATTACTTTTATAAAATACAGTTAATATATTTAACATACTAAAATACATGTTTAAATCAGAAATACTTGTTCAAATCTCATTCTTATATGCCTTTATGCAGGCAGTTCCCCTGTTAAACTCTAAGTCTGACCTGAGGTCATTTCACTTATTGCTAGTGTTTTATTAGTGACTTAAATTCCTGATTATTTGAAATTTCTCTAACCTACTCGGATTTTCTCCCCAATAGCCCCGGACTCAACAGAGTCCGGAGCTCCGGCACTCCCCTGAGTACCAATTCCTTGGGATGTCCCTGCCTCTGTCTGCTGTGGATCTTCAATTGTGAGGTGCTCACCAGTGAGTGACCCAGCAGCCTATCTACTAGTTATTGCCACCGAGGTATGTGTATCTTTGCTGGTGGAGGGTGCGAGTGACAGATGTGAAGCCTCTTCTCTGCTTGCCTCTGCGAAGTCTCCCATGGAGGTGCTCAGGTCTGTGGTGTCCAATGGGTGTGAGTATGGTCCTGGCTGGCTGACTGATTGCCCTGCCAGGGAAGTGAGATGGCATTGGTAACAGATAGGAGAAAGGTTGAGAAAGGAGAAAGAACCGTGACTGCATGCATTGAGGGTTCTAACTTTTGTCTGTTGCCCCCACTTCACCCTCTAGAAAGGTGTGGTCCTGCTCCTTGCCGGCCAGCTCAGGAGCTCTCTCCTCATGGGGCATAAGGTATCTCAGCTCGGGCATGACTCGGTGGGCTGTGCCCGCTCATGATGGTTTTACTTGAGTTTGTCCTGCAATGAGACAAATTGGGAGAGTGTAGTCAGAGGTTCTGCCAGTTCAGATAGTTAGGACATCTGGCATGCGTGCAACTTCAATGGGAGCAGGGATGTGAGGAGCAAAATAGCTACTGGGAGGGCCATGGGGAGTGGGGTGGGAGAGGACCCCATGATAGGTATTGGGAACTCATGAGGTGGCAGGGTTTGAAGGGTGCGTGAAGGAGGCAGCATGAGAAATGAGAAGGCAGATTACCCTGGCTGCATGAAGAAGCTAATTCATCTCTTTGAGTCACTGTTGTCCCATCCTCTTCTGCAGTGAGCTGGCACTCACTGTCTCCCAGGCAGGGTGTTAACCTTGGTGGATGGACGTCTGCAGGAAGGCAAGTATTGGACATTACACCTCTGCTCCCCACCATCTAGAAGTTTGGTCAGGGGTCTCTTGGGGAATCTTGGTGCTGGCTTCCTTGACTGGATCTGGAACAAGTGTTGGGGAGGCATTTAAAAGGAGCACTCCACTGATTGCAGAGAATAAATTTTCTTGGGGCAAGTGAATCATGAGCGCAGTGACACATGTGGAAAAAAATGTGTTTCAACATTCTGTGAGATTTCCTGCTGGTGCCGACGGTGGCATTCTCACCGGAACCAACACTTTGAAAAAATATGGTACGTTTCTGCCCAGTAACTTACAACATGAGCAGGAACCCACGCACAGGGATTTAAAAGGAGAGGTGTCAGAGAGCAGACATACAGCAGGGAAAAGTCAAATAGTGACAAGATGGTTAGCAGAGAGTGAGGAGCAGTGTGAGCTGAGGAATCAAAACCAAATGTTCACTTTATCATTTATCTAAGTATTAAGAGCATCACATCCTTTCAGTAAACAAATATATCAAAGATCTAAATGAAGAGTGAGTCCAAGATCAGCAAGGGAGAATAATTGCAAAGTGATAACACAGCAGCAACTGGATGGGCTGTGGGAAAGTTAACTTAAGTATAACTTGACTTAGATCATTGAGCTAAAAACTTAACCTAAATTGAGTGAATAAACTTGAATTAATTAATGTATAAAATGGCTGGCAGGGTAGGTGGTATCCCGCAATTGTAGCATGTGGAGCTTATTGCAATCTCAAACCACCACATTTGCAGTAAGAATCTGCATTGCCAGAAACTTCAGCTCTGAGTTGTTGAGCTGCAGGCTAGTAGGGTGCAGGATATCAGGGATGGGGAGATACCTGGACACTTTAATCCCTGAGGTACCTACTAGGTTAGGTAGTATACATGTCTGGCTAGTGGCCACGGAAAGAAGGGTATGACCGCAAGTCAGGTAGGTCAGAACTGTCCAGGTGCAGTGCTGGAGGAGCCTTGATCTTTACCATTATCCAAGGTTCTTGTTGCCTGTATAGGTGAGGGCAGATGGGTAAATGAACAATTACACAATGGTATAGGAAGACATTTAAGTGGGGCAGTGTAAAGGAATGTGGTTAAGAAAGAGAACAGTATAGTTGGGACACGGTTGCTGTTCACTGTAGTCAAGAGCATGAGTCCCAAAGATATGGCTGAGATTTTACATGGGGTCAGGGATCCCCATCCCTCAGAATAAATGTCAATTCTGAGCCCATTCCCTGCTCAGCCACTTACCCTGAAGCTTTGTAATGGCTGTTGGACAGTTAATTGGCTTCAGTTTGATCCCTGTTCTGGGGAGGAAGTCTGGAGTTTTTTAAAATCTGGGGAGGGAGTCCTGCCTCTGAGAGCTACCAACCAATCAAATGGCTAGGAGTTCTCTGGTCCCAGCACCGTCACCTGGAGTGGTGGCCATTGCTGGAACTACATCCAATCCCCAAAGGCGATCCCCAATGTTTGTGTGAGCCTCCTGTGTGTAAATTGGCTGTTGGGATAACTACATTACAACAATGACTACATTTCAAAATTTACCTCATTGGCCATGAAGCATTTTGGACACCTGGCAGTCTTGAAGGTCACAATGTAAATACATGTCTTTCTTTGGATCAAGATAGTTCAATAGACATAAAATATAGGGCAGGAATAAATGGGTCATTTTCAAGTTGTCAGGCTGTTACCAGTGCGGTGTCTGAAGGATCAGTACTGGGGCCTGAGCTATTTACAATCTGTATTAATGACTTAGATGGGAAGACCAAATTTAATATATCCAAGTTGGCTAATGATACAAAACTCAGTAGGCTAGGAAACTGTGAGGACTTAGGGGGAAGACAAGTGAAGTTAACAGACAATAAATGGCAGATAGAGTAATATGTGGGGAAACACGAGGCTATTCACAGGAAGAATAGCAAAAGAGAATATTTCTTAAATGGTGAGAAACTATTAAATGTTGTATTCCAAGGGATTTAGTTATCTAGTAAACTTGAAGTTGCAGCAAACAATTAGGAAGGCAAATGGTATGTTGGTCTTTTCTTTGCAAGAGAGTTGGAGTACAGAAGTAAGGAGGCTTTGCTTTGGTACAGGCCTTTGGTGAGATACACCAGGAGTAATCTACAGTTTTGGTCTCTTAGCTAAAGGAAGGGTTATTTGAGGGTTATTTTTAGTGTGTGCCGTTATCACCAAGCCAGACAATAGCTTCCTCATTGGTTAAATGGAGCTCTCTGAGCCTCCGTTGAATGTTGTCAGGGGCAGTCTTCAATGATGTGAGTCATTGATTGGAGTGCACTGCAGTTGCAGTCTGGGTTCCCTGCAATGTTCCACTTCTGCTGATTTGCTGCACAAAGGCCTTGGCCAATGTGGAAATGGGTGAGGAGTTTCCAATGTTGGGGTGGCAGGTTGAAGCCGGGTGGGTGGCTGTGGGATCTGTGATGAGGAAATGGTTTTTAATGGTGGCGTGCTGGTTCCATTCCTGCTGCTGCAGGGCCTTTGCTGTTATTCCTGGTGGTCTTAGCTGTACAGGCTGGCATGATGGGAGGTGAGCAACAGATGGATTGGTAAGAACCTTGTGTAACGGCAGGCTTGGGTTGATATAAACCTTCTCCAAAAGCTTTCTTGTTACAATCTCTCTCCTTATGTGAGGGTTGTGATGTTGCTCAGGACTGGGAGCTGGGGGAGTTGAGTTGATTGCAGGATACTCGAGATGATATGCATTGTTTTGTTGAGCTGGGTATCTACAAGACTGGGATGAATTGCACCATACTGATGCATAATACTCTGTAGATGATGGCAAGAGCTGAGGTCCTTAAGGTTTGAGCATCTGCTCAAAAGGGAAGTGATGGCCTACTGATATTATTGCTAGACTATTAATCCAGAACCTCAGCTAATGTTCTGAGGACCCGGGTTCCAATCCTGTCATGGCAGCAAGGAGTTTGTTTTGCATTTTAATCTTTGCTGCTGTCTTGCTCAATGTTTTTTGTATGTCAGTGTTCAGTCAAGGGTGCAGCAAAGGATCATTAAATTGGTTGCTGGGATCAGAGACTTACCCTATGGAGCTCAGACGAATGAGAGGTTTCCCGGCCACCTCCCTCACGGTGTATTTTCCAGTGGGGGAGGCAACCCGCCATTGGCTGGTGACGGGATCTTCTAGTCCTGCCGATGTCTACAGGGTTTTGTGTGCCTCACAACCTTTGCCTCCAGGGAGCACACTACAGGGGGTTGCCATTGGCGGGACAGGAAGATCCTGACAGTGGGAAGGGCTGGAAATCTTTGGCCATTGAAACATATAAAATTATGAGAAGGCTTGAGAGGGTAAATGCTAAGAGGACATTGCCCCCAGCTGGAGTGTCTGGAACTAGGGGATATAATTTCAGCACAGGAGGTCAGCATTTGGAGATGACAATAAATGTCTTCACTCAGAGAGCTGTAAACCCTTGGAATTCTCCATTCCAGAGCGATGTGGGTGCTCAGATATTGAGTACGTTCAAGGCTGAGATTCATAATTTTAAAAACAAATTTTTATTCCATCTTTAGAGTTACAAAGCCACCGCTCAGAGTGGACTGGGCAAACCCAAACCCAAATTTCAATTGAATCCAATTCTTGGTCCCGACAAGAGAGGCAAACAAGATTCAAGCTGACAAGATAAGGCACTGCACCCCATTTTGAGCTTGATCTTAGCCAAAAGGCCAAGAAATGATTGATAACTTTTGGACTCTTAAGGGAATTAAGCAATGTTCTCGCTAAACTGCAATTGGTAAATCTCTAAGTAGGCTCTGAACAAGTCAACATCTTTAAGTGACTGTACTTGCAAACAATTTAAAAGGACTGCGCACTCCACCAAATTTCTCGTGTACCCCTGAAAATTTGGAGGGAATGTTGGAATGAAGTGAAATGGGGATTGGGGGTGGGAAAGTGGAATTGAGTTTCAAGATCAGCCACGATCTTACTGAATCACAGAACAGGCTCCAGAGTCCATATGGCCACTCCTGCTCCTACTTATATTTTGTAACTTTAATATTCAATCACTAATTTATAGTGTATTATTCAACTTAACTTCATAGCACTAATTTACCAAGTAGCTATTTATATGGCTGAATCCTTGAACCCTTCCAAATTCAAACAACTGAAAATACTGCTCCCAATCATCTTGCAATGTTTCCGTTGGTCTTTTCCTTTGCGATCCGCTGTGACTGAGAAGGATTTAACGGGGAGGAGCGCAGAGCAGGGCAATGCTCCCAGCGGAGTAGGTTTGACCCAAGAGTAGCCCCAGCCACTCCGCCCCCATTTACTTTATTGAACTGAACAAGGAGCCTTTTCCATCTGAGTCCGGGCTCTCGCTGGGAAGAGCATGGTTTCGTTTGTCTATCTGAGCGCTGTAGTTCCTCGCCTTGTTTTTGTGTTTCACACTGTGCTAGCAGTTTGGCGAGTAACTTTGGCGAAAGAAAATCCCATGTACTGGCTTTTGCTGCTTCTGATTATACTGACGCTTGTGGAGATGATAGTGACTCTAACCATCCAGAAAGGGAAAGATTACAAAGGGTAAGGGCGACTGCAAATTAAATGATCGATTTATATATATTTTTCTAAAAATATTAATATTGCGTAAATTGCGAAAAATGTGCATTATCTTGAATTTACTTAAACATGGTCACTTGTTTATATGTTGTAACTGTACCAGTCTGTGCAGTCTAAATACAGTGGACTAATCCATTGCAACAAAAGTTAAGTGTAATGTCTCAGACTGGACTGGGCTCCTGCCAAAGCCAACACTCAGTTTAGATACTGCATGTACTTCATTCAGAATCTGGATGAAAAACAGAAACACCAATGGCAATTCCTAACTTTCCGAGTTAAAATTGGGCGGCCAAGGTTTACCTGGAGATAAAGCGATGATGTGTTTCATTTCAATGGGTACAAATCCACGGCTTATTTCCCAGTCTTGTCACAGGGACAAAACTCCACAGTGGGATCTGCCCATCAACTTAAAGAGCAACCCGTGAAGTATATGTCGAGGGATGAGAATGATACAAAAAGAGTGAAGGGGGTTTTGCCAGCAGTTCCTAGCGTGTGAGCGGGCTGGGTTCAAAGGGACATTTTAGCCCTGGTTTTGACCCATTGCTGCTGAGGCGGAACTGTTGATGCGACGCTGAGAAACTCAGCAGGCAGCTGTGAGCCGGCAAGACAAGGCCGGCTCACACCGTTAGCAGAGACCCATCCCAGTCTAATGATAGATGGGCTTGAAGGGTTAAATTCTGAGGAGCAGTTGCACAAACTTGGTTTGTCTTCACTGGAGTTTAGAAAATTGAGTTGCGAATTCTTTAAGATGATTCAGGAATCCAAGGAGATTAGATAAAGGGAAGCGATTACCTCTGGTGAGAGAATCCAGAACTAGAAGGCACAATCTTAAATCAGCTAGGCATGTCAGGGAGCATTTTTCAAACGAAGCTTGGTAGATATTTGGACCTCCCTTCCCAAAAGACTGGATGTTGGGTCAAATTAAGTTTTCAACACTGTGTTTGAACGGATTTCTCACAGGGAAGAGTATGGGAGGGATATGGATTTAGGGCTGGTAAATGGCCAGGATTTAGTGGACAGACTTGAAGGGCTGAATGGTTTACTCCAAATTTTCATTGGTTGTGTGAATCCCACAGCTTCTAATTGTCCAGTTCATCACTCAATTCAAATAAGTAAGTCAAAAGAGGACTTTTACAGTTAAAGGTTGGGGGAGGGGGGTTAAAATGATTCCCTGAAATCTGTATTTTTGCTCGTTGTGTGAAACGGGGGTCGTAATGAATCGGTGGCCCCTGTTACACACCCTGTATCTGATTTACTATGATCCCATTTGGTACTATCGGCAAAGATCAATTTCATCCCCTCAGTGCTTAGAAACCAAGATTAGTAATGGGAATGGAGGAGTTATATGGTATAATATTTATTGATTCGCCTAAAGGAGGTTGATGAAAAACAGTTAAGGCATTTTAAGGTTGCAGTAATTGGATGGCAGTGTAACTCAAAATTGCCAAAAATAATATCAGATATTATGTATTTTGAACAATGCAGGAAGATCCATTCTGTTAAATGATATACCTACATCCTGTTTTGAAAACAATTATTTTGCAATTAAGCTCATGGGGAAATGACAAGATACAATTCTGAAGTATATGTTGAAAGAAGGGCAGCTGTAGCTGTTTGTGTGTAAATACAGAATATTTATTAAGAAATATAGATGTAGATGATAAATCAAGCCAGACTCACCTAATTCAGCAATTGCTAAAGCAGAGTTGTTCAATATGTTAACCACCAGCTATGAGTGATGAATTGGAAATCCAGATATATTTTACATTCGTAAATAAAAAATGGGTAATGGTCACTAGCATTGGGCATGTGATTTCAATCCTCATATCTGCGCAGAATATGCACCTTTTTGTGCATTTGTTGGAAAATGGTAAGAGGAAAAACAGTGCATGGGTGCTCTTTGATCATTGTGGGTGCTTTACTTTCTTGGTTACTGAATGGTGGTGGATGTTTGTAAAGTAAATATAGACAGTGAAGTACATTAGCCTGTTTGAGTGTGTGGAAGGTGTGTTTGTACTACAACAGGGTACAGCATTGACTATAATAGTATCAACTAGCAATGGTATCATCTACGAATAGCTAGTGGCTATTCATAGAGGGTGTGAGGAGTTGGGGTCAGAGGGAGTTGGGAACAGAGGGAGTGAGGAGTTGGGAACAGAGGGAGTGAGGAGTTGGGAGCAGAGGGAATGAGGAGTTGGGGGCAGAGGGAGTGAGGAGTTGGGGGCAGAGGGAGTGAGGAGTTGGGGGCAGAGGGAGTGAGGAGTTGGGGGCAGAGGGAGTGAGGAGTTGGGGGCAGGGGGAGTGAGGAGTTGGAGGCAGAGGGAATGAGGAGTTGGGAGCAGAGGGAGTGAGGAGTTGGGGCAGAGGGAGTGAGGAGTTGGGAGCAGAGGGAATGAGGAGTTGGGGCAGAGGGAGTGAGGAGTTGGGGCAGAGGGAGTGAGGAGTTGGGGCAGAGGGAGTGAGGAGCTGGGGGCAGAGGGAATGAGGAGTTGGGAGCAGAGGGAGTGAGGAGTTGGGGCAGAGGGAATGAGGAGTTGGGAGCAGAGGGAGTGAGGAGCTGGGGGCAGAGGGAATGAGGAGTTGGGAGCAGAGGGAATGAGGAGTTGGGAGCAGAGGGAGTGAGGAGTTGGAGGCAGAGGGAGTGAGGAGTTGGGGCAGAGGGAGTGAGGAGCTGGGGGCGGGGGGAGTGAGGAGTTGGGAGCAGAGGGAATGAGGAATTGGGGCAGAGGGAGTGAGGAGCTGGGGGCAGGGGGAGTGAGGAGTTGGGAACAGAGGGAATGAGGAGTTGGGAAGAGGGGGAGTGAGGAGCTGGGGCAGAGGGAATGAGGAGTTGGGGCAGGGGGAGTGAGGAGTTGGGGCAGAGGGAATGAGGAGTTGGGGGCAAGGGAGTGAGGAGTTGGGGGCAGAGGGAATGAGGAGTTGGGGCAGAGGGAGTGAGGAGTTGGGGCAGAGGGAGTGAGGAGTTGGGAGCAGAGGGAATGAGGAGTTGGGAGCAGAGGGAATGAGGAGTTGGGGGCAGAGGGAATGAGGAGTTGGGAGCAGAGGGAGTGAGGAGCTGGGGGCAGGGGGAGTGAGGAGTTGGGAGCAGAGGGAATGAGGAGTTGGGAGCAGAGGGAGTGAGGAGTTGGGGCAGAGGGAGTGAGGAGTTGGGAACAGAGGGAATGAGGAGTTGGGAGCAGAGGGAGTGAGGAGCTGGGGGCAGGGGGAGTGAGGAGTTGGGAGCAGGGGGAGTGAGGAGCTGGGGGCAGGGGGAGTGAGGAGTTGGGAACAGAGGGAATGAGGAGTTGGGAGCAGAGGGAGTGAGGAGTTGGGGCAGGGGGAGTGAGGAGTTGGGAGCAGGGGGAGTGAGGAGCTGGGGGCAGGGGGAGTGAGGAGTTGGAGGCAGAGGGAATGAGGAGTTGGGAGCAGAGGGAGTGAGGAGTTGGGGCAGAGGGAGTGAGGAGTTGGGAGCAGAGGGAATGAGGAGTTGGGAGCAGAGGGAGTGAGGAGTTGGGGCAGAGGGAATGAGGAGTTGGGAGCAGAGGGAGTGAGGAGTTGGAGGCAGAGGGAGTGAGGAGTTGGGGCAGAGGGAGTGAGGAGCTGGGGGCGGGGGGAGTGAGGAGTTGGGAGCAGAGGGAATGAGGAATTGGGGCAGAGGGAGTGAGGAGCTGGGGGCAGGGGGAGTGAGGAGTTGGGAACAGAGGGAATGAGGAGTTGGGAAGAGGGGGAGTGAGGAGCTGGGGCAGAGAGAATGAGGAGTTGGGGGCAGAGGGAGTGAGGAGTTGGGGGCAGAGGGAATGAGGAGTTGGGGCAGAGGGAGTGAGGAGTTGGGGCAGAGGGAGTGAGGAGTTGGGGCAGAGGGAGTGAGGAGCTGGGGGCAGAGGGAATGAGGAGTTGGGAGCAGAGGGAATGAGGAGTTGGGGGCAGAGGGAATGAGGAGTTGGGAGCAGAGGGAGTGAGGAGCTGGGGGCAGGGGGAGTGAGGAGTTGGGAGCAGAGGGAATGAGGAGTTGGGAGCAGAGGGAGTGAGGAGTTGGAGGCAGAGGGAGTGAGGAGTTGGGAGCAGAGGGAATGAGGAGTTGGAGCAGAGGGAGTGAGGAGTTGGGGCAGAGGGAGTGAGGAGCTGGGGGCAGGGGGAGTGAGGAGTTGGGAGCAGAGGGAATGAGGAATTGGGGCAGAGGGAGTGAGGAGCTGGGGGCAGGGGGAGTGAGGAGTTGGGAACAGAGGGAATGAGGAGTTGGGAGCAGGGGGAGTGAGGAGCTGGGGCAGAGGGAATGAGGAGTTGGGGCAGGGGGAGTGAGGAGTTGGGGCAGAGGGAATGAGGAGTTGGGGGCAGAGGGAGTGAGGAGTTGGGGGCAGAGGGAATGAGGAGTTGGGGGCAGAGGGAGTGAGGAGTTGGGACAAAGGGGGTGAGGAGTTGGGAGCAGAGGGAATGAGGAATTGGGGCAGAGGGAATGAGGAATTGGGGCAGAGGGAATGAGGAATTGGGGCAGGGGGAGTGAAGAGTTGGGGCAGAGGGAGTGAGGAGTTGGGACAAAGGGAGTGAGGAGTTGGGAGCAGAGGGAATGAGGAATTGGGGCAGAGGGAATGAGGAATTGGGGCAGAGGGAATGAGGAATTGGGGCAGGGGGAGTGAGGAGTTGGGGGCAGAGGGAATGAGGAGTTGGGAGCAGGGGGAGTGAGGAGTTGGAGGCAGAGGGAGTGAGGAGTTGGGGGCAGAGGGCGTGAGGAGTTTGGGGGCAGAGGGCGTGAGAAGTTGGGAAGATCACAAATATGAGAACAAAGCATCTTGTTGTACCTGTTAATTCTCAGATACTTTCGACCAGTTTGCTTACTCTAAGGTTTTACCCCGGTGCCCTTATTGCAAGATGGACAAAGGACAAACACAAGTAAAGGTTCAACAAGTTTATTAATAATAACACTATTAACCCTTAAATTACCCACATAAAATAAGAGGATACCCCAGATCCAAGTATACTACCCGTAAAGATGGTTTGGTTGAACTGCAGGCCCGATTCTCTGAGTCCCTCTGGTCCGTCGTCACGAATGTGAGTCTCGATGGCAGCTTCTTCCTTCCTTCCTTCCTTCTCTGGTCAGTCTTCCGAATGGTCACAGCCGCCTCCCTTGTCGAGTCTTCGCTCCTGTGTGTCTCCAAGTGTGTCCCTTTATCCCCCAGCCTGCTTGCCTTTCCAGAAACTTCTCTGGCTTCCAGCCAATGAGGTTCCAGGAGGGGGTTCCAATACCCAGTGGGTTTCTTGGTGTCTGCCTGACAGGACACCAGGGTCCGCCCCCCAGGTGTCCCATCTCCATGCTGTTGAACTTGTTATCAGATAAGGTATCTACAGGAACTCTTGGTGACAGAAAGTCTGGCCCGATCTGGGCTTCTAACAATAGACCGAAGCATTTCAATGAGGTGCCATGATCTCCTGAACGACCTTTGATGGGTGGTTGATGGGTCAGGCACAGACACGTTTGTGTATTTGTACAATTGGCCTGCCTGAGGTTTGACTGTGTTTGATTTTAATATGTCCAATTCTTTAATTTAGGATATCCAATTTTATCAGCCTTAAAACTAGGCCCTGTTTATATCACCACATTCCCTCCTCTTGATCCAATGAGCATCAGCGAACCAGATCACACAATTCTCACCAAACCATCTCAACAAGCAAGTACCCCGAATCTGGAGTTGACAGTATCATCCCTAACCCACAATAGTACCAACAAATTTAAATGAAGTAAAATAATTTAAAAAACAATAAGAAACAATATGTCAATCGGGTATATACAAAACAAAGCAATAAACAGTACAAAATGACAAGTGACTATACATATTAAATACAGATGGGAGACTATCAAGGCTCTTGATTGTAGAGCCTCTCCCAATGTCGGATGGCCCTTACCGAGTCCAACCCTGGGCACAGGACTGATCTATTCCAGAGGAACCCCAACAGCATTCTCATTACAGACTTCTTTGGCAGTGTCCGCAAGGTGAGAATAACAACTAACATCATCCAACTGACTCCGAATGACACTGAAACCGAACCAAACTATTTTGCAGAAATTCCTTCTTCCATCGGGCATGGGGTGAACCACATATATCCGGGGTATCGTAGGCTGATCTTCTGGTCTTTGGTTGATGTAGTGTCTCTGGTTCAGTCTGAGACGAGGAGTCCCAGATAACAGGGAAGTATGTAGTTCATTCTGGGGAAGATCAAGGTAGCACCTGTTAATTCTTATTAATACCTGATTCTCTTTTCCTTTTCTTTACTAGAATGTCCTATGACTCCTCTTTTTTTTTAAAAAAAACAAAGAAATAAGTAAAGGAATAATAAAGGCCCAATCGTGTCATACGAAGGGTTGGTCGGCAATCAGTGTTGATGGGGTTGAGTGGGGTAAGGAGTTTGCAGAGCGTGAAAATAAAATGTTGGGTATGTGGCATGTGTCCTTGTTGTTGGAGGACTATGGCACAGTATAACAATAGATTCTTCATCCCACAACCAAACTGTGGTGTGTCGGAAAATTATGACGCAGTATAATGTGGGCAGATAAGAAACCCTTTTCAATTGGGTGATACGTGGAGTGGACGGATAAAGCTATTTACAATCTGGACTGTGATGTCCTGATTCTTTCTTAGTGGAGGGAACCTATATGGGCGGGCTTTGGCTGCCAGGTACCCACTGCATTACCATCTCTGGTAGTGAGCGCTGGGTCGCCATAGGAGGTAAGGTTTGCGGGTTCCCCATCCTTTCCGTCGGGGTCCCCTGGGCCGGGGTTTTATTCTTGATTCAAAGACAAAGAACAAAGAACAAAGAACAGTACAGCACAGGAAACAGGCCCTTCGGCCCTCCAAGCCTGTGCCGCTCCTTGGTCCAACTAGACCAATCGTTTGTATCCCTCCATTCCCAGGCTGCTCATGTGACTATCCAGGCAAGTCTTAAACGATGTCAGCGTGCCTGCCTCCACCACCCTACTTGGCAGCGCATTCCAGGCCCCCACCACCCTCTGTGTAAAAAACGTCCCTCTGATGTCTGAGTTATATTCCCTGTAAATTGGGTTGTATGTGCTGTTCCTGGGGATACTGGGTGGGGGTTGATAGCCTGGGGTACAGATTGTGGACCGTGATTTAGGTCCGGTGCTGTGGGGTGAGGGTTGGGGCTTCCTTGTGACTCAAAGACTCCTTCCAGGGTGACATGGTATTGGTGAAAATTTTGCTGGGAGCTGAATGCCTTCATTTGGTTCACATGATACCACCCGGCTTTCTTGTGGTCTACCATGACCTTGTATACCGAGGGGCTGGCCTTATCTACCACTGGATAGGGTCCGGCATATTTGGGGTTCAAGAACGTTCTAGGCTGGAAGACTCTAAGCATTATCTGTTGCCCAACCTCATATTCGATGGGTTTTACCTTACCATCAAAATAGACCTTACTTTGCTGCTTCCGTTTGCCTATCTTAATGGCTGCAGCCTGTTGTGCAGCCTGTATGTTTTCTAGGATGGCTCTCACGGCATTTTCGTGAGTGAGGGCCGTGACTTCAGGCCCAGACAGATCCAGCCCGAGTAAAGGTTCAATTCCTCGCATAGGTCGCCCGGTCATGAGGACATGGGGGGTGAATCCGGTGGAACTAGATGCGGAATTGCGCACTATCATTAATATGGAGGGAAGGACTTTGTTCCAGGAGTGATTGTTCTGCTGAACGGTCTTACGGATCATATCTTTGAGGGTACGGTTCATCCTCTCTACTACACCGCTAGATTGGGGGTGGTAAGCAATGTGGAATTGTTGCTTTATCCCGAACAATTCCATTACGCGTTGCATTACCTGGGCAGTGAAGTGAGTGCCCTGGTCAGAGTCGATGCTGCGGGGAAGGCCCCACCTAGTGAATGTGTGCTGCACTAGGATGTCAGCCGTGACCTTGGCCGTGTTAGTGCGGGTTGGAAAAGCTTCCACCCATTTACTAAAAGTGACTACGATGACCAGGATGTATTTGTAACCTCCCACTCTGGGCGGTAGGGGACCAATATAGTCAATCTGGAGATTTGTCCAGGGAGCTTCCACAGGGCGAGTATGCCTCAGTTCCCCTTTGTGGGCATATTTATCAGGATTGTTCTGTGCACAGATGATACAAGTATTGACGTAATGCCGCACATCCTGTTCTAGGTTTGGCCACCAACACAATCCTTTGATTCGCTCACTTGTGGTTCCTGCCCCTTGATGGCCCTGGACATCGTGGGTTTGGAAAATGATTTGGTTACGGTCCCTGGTTGGGACCACATATCGGCTGTCCTTAAGGACAAGCCCATCCTGTACCCATATTGCGTCCCGCCATTTTTCAAAGGAGGCGGGGTTTGCCCCTTCCTGAATTTGTTTCAGGTCCTGGTCACTGCTCTGGGCTTGTTTTAGGTCTTCAACCTTGGTCTGGCAACAGTCACAGCTTCAATTCGCTCTGTAACTATTGGTTGCCAAAATGTCCCCTCTCTAGCACCCTGTTTGGCTAATTCATCCGCCCTTATGTTCCCAAGTGGGGAGGTGCGGTGGTGGGCCTTTACTTTAATTATGCCATACTCCCGGTCTTGGGCAGCCTGGAAAATAAAGCTTAACAATGGGGGCTGATGGTAGAGGTTTCCCATCTGCAGATATGAATCCCCTTGCTTCCCATAGGGGCATGAAGTCTGTTAAACTGTTGCAGACATACATACTATCGGAGTGTATGTCCGCGGGTGTGGGGAACAGGTCAGGATGGCTGACTACGTATGCTATCGCTGCCAGTTCTGCAGCTTGTGCACTCATGTGTGCTGGGAGTTTTAAGGCTATCTCCCTCAGGGGCTTGCCTTCTTGGTCTTCCACGTATATCCCACATCCTGTCCTCCTGTTTCCCTCTTCCACCATGGATGACCCAACTACAAAAATTTTTAAGCAGTCCTGACCCTGGGTTTGGCTGATTCCCCTGGCTCCTCTTCACTTTTGTTTTGGCAAAAATGGCCCCTTGAGGTCTTTTTTTGCCGGAACCTGGCATTCATGGGGCTCCCCGCCGTAGGTTAGGTTGTCTGCCAGGAATGTGGGGACCCGGGTGTGTTTTACCGCAATGTCTCGACCCTGTAACATGAGTGTCCACCGTGCAATACGGTTTTGACTAACCGTCCCATCTTTAATTCGGCCGTTCAGCAGTGGTTGTATGGGGGTATGTTCTGTAAGTATAGTGAGGGGGTTCAAGCCGACTATGTAGTTAAAGCGGTGCACTGCCCAGAAAACTGATAATAAGTGGGTTTCGCACACCGAAAAACTTCGTTCAACTGGAGTTAGTATGCGGGAAGCGTAAGCAATTGGGCCGAGTCGTCCGTGCCGTTCTTGGAGGAGCACGGCAGCTAGTGTGCTGTCAGTGGCCGCTACTTCAAGGGCAAAAGGGAGTTCAGGGTTGGGTACCTGTAAGGCAGGGGCTTGTGCAAGGGACTGTTTGAGGTCTGAGACTGCTTGTGTGTGTCGCGCAGTCCAGACCTACGGGTTGTTTTTCCGTAAAAGTTCGGACAGGGGAGCGGCTTTAGTGGCGAAACCGTCTATGTGGTTGCGGCAGTACCCCACTAAGCCCAGAAAGGAGCGCAGGGAGCTCACATCCTTTGGTAAGGGAAGGCATGTTACAGATTTGATTCGCTTCCTTTCTATCTCATGCTTTCCCTCAGTCACTACTGTACCCGAGTAAGAGACCTGTCGTCTCATGATCTGGGCTTTCTTGGGATTTACCTTTAACCCTAATGTAGTGAGGAGGTTCAGCAGTTCATCCAATAACTTTAGATGTTCCCCTCTTGTTTCAATCTGTAAGAGGAGACCATCTACGTATTGTACCAAACATTCTGGTTTGGAGAATCCCTCCAAGCCTTTTGCTAAGCGCTGGTGAAATATGAAGGGGGAGTTATGAAAACCTTGTGGTAAACACGTCCAGGTGTACTGTTGTCCCCGGAACGTGAAGGCAAATTTGTATTGACAGTGGTGATACTGATGTCCAACACTGTGAAAAGTTTTGTGTGTGGGGCTTGTTTCATCATGCCTTCTGGGCTATTCGCCACTGTCGGGGCTGTGACGGGGTGGTCTGATTTAGGGCTCGATAATCGATTGTGAGTCTCCAGGAACCGTCCGGTTTCCTTACCGGCCATATGGGGGAGTTGTTAGTGGAAGCAACAGGGCGCAGGACTCCTTGTTTTAATAAACTGCTAATCACCTTGGCCACTTCCCCTTCGGCTTGCTTAGGGAAGCCGTACTGTCTTTGGGGTTTAGGGTCAGGACCTTCTATGATTACCTCCCCTGTTATTCGGCCGCAGTCATGCTTGTGACTGGAGAATGCCTGTGTGTGTTTGGCTAATATACCCTGTGCTTCAGGGTCTTCCTGATTCACAATTCCCCAAAAGTAGATATTCGGTCTACGTATCTGCCGGTGGCCACCTCGACTGGGGATTGACAGGTGGTTGGCATTTGCCAAATGCAACAGTTAGCGGGGTCAAACGATAGGTTGCATTTCCTCATCAGATCGGACCCTAGAATGTGCCTCTGGGTGGAGTTTAACCAAGATAGCTGGGTGATGACATATTATATTACCCAGTCAAAATTCTAATGGGCCTGTTTCCAAGCCTTCCTGTAAATGTCCCGTAAAGCCACTTAACATTATTGTTTTCCTGGTAGGCAACGTTCAGCTGAGGTCACGGGATGTGTTGAGAGTGGTACAGGATCCCGCTGTGTCCCATAGGAACTCGATGGGGTGGCCTCCTACTTTGCCTTTTACAAGGGGTCTCCCTACACTATCCCATTCAGTGTTGCAAACCCAAACTGGGGAGGTCTGACATAGTCATGCTTCCGATCCGGAGTCTAATTGGGGGTAGAGGCTGAAAGGGTTGTCGGAGGCATCCACTGGGGTTGTGATGCATTGTCTGGCAGGTCCTTCTAATGACATAGGTCGGGGTTCTCCTTTGTGAAATTGTTGGGGCGGTCGTGGGGTCTGGCTGGGCGGGGCTCTACATTCCCTGGCAAAATGGCCGATCTGGCCACAGTTGTAACACTGCGCTTGTGGGGTTGGATATCTGGAAGTGGCTTTGTCTTGTTCCCTGTACCTGGGGTTGGGGATATATCGGGGTTCTGCGCGGGGCTGCGGTTTTCTGTATCGATGATTGGCAGGGGTATATGGGGGTGAGTACCCTGAGTTTCCCTGTCCCCTGTTTCCACCTTCCCCTTCGTTATGCCAAACTGGGGCTGGGTCTGTGTGGATTGGGTTCATCTTTCTGTGTTTTGTGGGCTTGGGGGTCTCTGTTTTTCTGACTTCCCGTTCCCACACACGAGTCATTTTGTGGATGGCCCAGGCTTCTGTGTGTGTATTATCATCGGGATCAAAATTCTCATAGGCTTTCCTACTCCCCTCGGTGGCATGTGCTATCAGGGTCCGGATCCATGTGGGCCGGTGGTGTGCATTTAATTGGACTCGATTTAATTGGTCGAAAACCGCAACAAATTGGTTCCATAGTCGGCCAGCATAGGCTGTCGGGTGCTCCCCTTTCTTTTGTTGGCAGTTGTTTAAGCCTTGTACTGGGTCATCCCTATTGTAGCCTATGGCGGCCAGAACGGCCGCCTTCATTTCTGGTAGAGTTCCCCCGGCCACGTTCTGGGGGTTCGGGTAGGGCGGAACGGATGGCAGGACTTAAACATAACAGAATAAGTTTAACCTCTTCTGCCTCGTCTAGGCCGTTTAAAACACAATATTGGGTGACCTGGTCAAAGAGAGCATGTGGATCCCCGGAGGGTTCAAATACTCCAATCACTTTAGCTATGTCAGTAAGCTGTGTCATGGTGTATGGAGTTACATAAGTCACATTGTGGTTCTGTCCGTCCTGTCGTTGGGTGGTGACCAGATTCATCGGTACAGGAGCCACATTAGTGACTGGGCTTTTTGGGATGGTAAAAGGACTAGGAGCTGAGACTGAGTTTCCCCAGATGGGGGCCGGATTAGGTGGTGCCATTGGTTCCACTACCGGGAAGGGAGGTGGGGGTCCCCAGTCGGCAGTGACGCTAGCTGTTGCATAATGGCAGGCATCCTCTTCTAAATACCCCCACTCTACCCCTGGGTAACTATCCCCTGTTTCGGTCGTGCATGCACACATTACACCCCTTTTTATGGCTAGTTGTGCTTTTAAATCTTCAATCTCGCGCAGACATTTGGCGTGGTCTGTTGCGCGGGCAGTATTTACTTTTCCTGCTTGGTGCAAAACTTTTACTGCAGCCTGTAGGTCACTGCATTTACGTTTAACTTCCTCTACCTGTTGCAGCGCAGCGTCTCTCTCACGGACAGCACGCTGTGCCTTTTGGTAAGCTTTATCACATTGAGCCTGGAATTGGCTCATGTGTATCCTTTCCTCTCGTGTGTTTACCTCTGCTTCCAATTGTTGTATGCGCACGGTCTTCCATTGGGCGAACTTAAATGTGAGGACGGTTAGGTACACTGCCATAAGTAGGTTTCCTATTACGGCCAGTTGTGACAGAATGCGAACCCATGGGTGGATTTGGACATTTGAACCCCAATTCCAGAGGTCCTCCCATTCAGCATGACTGGCCATAATTATTTCCTTTTAGGATTCGTCACTTGAGTACAGGTAAGGGATCTGGGTACGAGTCCGGTTTTCACTAAATTCCCTCCCGTAGATTTTACCCAAATTCCCTATTCTGTCCTAGTTCTAACTATACAGTTTGTCCACCTTGTGTTACAGACACCGGGTTTATGGTCCAATTTACTGGTTGAACCTGTATTAGTCCTTCAGCCACTTAAGACTGGCCGTCACGTGGGGCAGCTGCCCTCTTAATTCAGGCTCAGACGGAGTGTTGGAGAATACCGGGTTGAAGGTTCGACTTCGGAGCAACGTATCACTTCTGATCGAAGTCCCATCTGGGTCGCCACTGTTGTACCTGTTAATTCTCAGATACTTTCGACCAGTTTGCTTACTCTAAGGTTTTACCCCGGTGTCCTTATTTGCAAGATGGACAAAGGACTAACACAAGTAAAGGTTCAACAAGTTTATTAATAATAACACTATTAACCCTTAAATTACCCACATAAAACAAGAGGATACCCCAGATTCAAGTATACTACCCATAAAGATGGTTTGGTTGAACTGCAGGCTCGATTCTCTGAGTCTCTCTGGTCCGTCGTCACGAAGGTGAGTCTCGATGGCAGCTTCTTCCTTCCTTCCTTCTCTGGTCAGTCTTCCGAATGGTCACAGCCGCCTCCCTTGTCGAGTCTTCACTCCTGTGTGTCTCCAAGTGTGTCCCTTTATCCCCCAGCCTGCTTGCCTTTCCAGAAACTTCTCTGGCTTCCGGCAATGAGGTTCCAGGAGGGGGTTCCAATACCCAGTGGGTTTCTTGATGTCTGCCTGACAGGACACCAGGGTCCGCCCCCCAGGTGTCCCATCTCCATGCTGTTGAACTTGTTATCAGATAAGGTTTCTACAGGAACTCTTGTGACAGAAAGTCTGGCCCGATCTGGGCTTCTAACAGTAGGCCGGTGCATTTCAATGAGGTGCCATGATCTCCTGAACGACCTTTGATGGGTGGTTGATGGGTCAGGTGCAGACACATTTGTGTATTTGTACAATTGGCCTGCCTGAGGTTTGACTGTGTTTGATTTTAATATGCCCAATTCTTTAATTTAGGATATCCAATTTTATCAGCCTTAAAACTAGGCCCTGTTTATATTGCCACAATCTTCTTTTGAATAATTATTAGATAATGTGCATTGATTTTCCTTACAGACCATCAAATTGAGATGTTTAAAGTAGTTAAAGGATATGATGGGGTTGATAAGGAGAAATTAGTTTCTCTGGTGAGTGAGTCCAGCACAAGAGGTAGAATAACCTTAAAATAAGAACTAGGTCAATCCGGATGTCAGAAAGCACACCATCACACAAAGAACTTTCTCCCACTAAAAGTTGTTTAGACTGGGGCTCAACTGAAAATTTCACAACTGAGACTGATAAAGTTTTGATAGGTAAGAGTAGTAAACATTATGGAACCAAGATAGGTAGATGGAGTAAAGTTAAGGATTCACATTGATCTAGATGAATGACTGAATGGGCTGAATGGTCTTCTCCTGTTCTGATGAGCAGCCCTGATGAGTTGCTTCTTCTGGACTCCAAATTGTTCCCACTCGTGATTTTTTTTGACTGTCCACTATTTGAACAATCTTTTGAATGTTATTGCTGGATTTTGAGCAGGTCAGTTTATGGCAGCAGATACTTGGGACCAATTTTCTGGAGCCGCTCCCTTGCACCTTGGCACCAGGCACCAATGAACTGAACCTACTTTTGTTAGCAGCATTTATATTACATTAACTATCTGGGGGGTACTGTGGATTAATTGAGATTTGTCTTCACCACCTATACTTCATCTAGCTAGCCATTTGTGCCCTCCACGTGCCACCTTGTGCAGTCAGTAAAGCAGCCTTAGGATGCTGGAAGTTGAAAGAATAGATGCAGAGTAACAGAAATGGATAACTTACCGTATTACTAAGGGCCCAATTTTACCATTGCGTCGTGCCCGAAAACGGGCACGAAAACTTGGTAAAGTCGGGCATGAGGCCACTAACGTGATCTGTGCCCGCGTCCGCGCAGATGCCCACTTTACCAAGGCCCGGAAATGGCCGCGATCCGATTCACGCCTGAATCATTTGCATGCGTTTAAATTGAATTAATGGCTGCCCGCCCAACTTTATCAGCATTTCCC